>NC_069510.1:16546506-16646506 GCF_027579735.1 Bombina bombina | reverse complement strand
CCGCCTTATCCTGATGAAGAATCAGAAAAGGAGACTCACAAGAAAGAGCAGATAATTCAGAAACTCTTCTGGTAGAAGAGATGGCCAAAAGGAACAAAACTTTCCAAGAAAGTAATTTAATATCCAATGAATGCATAGGTTCAAATGGAGGAGCTTGAAGAGCCCCCAGAACCAAATTCAAACTCCAGGAGGAGAAATTGACTTAATGACAGGCTTTATACGAACCAAAGCTTGTACAAAACAATGAATATCAGGAAGAACAGCAATCTTTCTGTGAAAAAGAACAGAAAGAGCAGAGATTTGACCTTTCAAGGAACTTGCGGACAAACCCTTATCTAAACCATCCTGAAGAAATTGTAATAGTCTCGGTATTCTAAAAGAATGCCAAGAAAAATGATGAGAAAGACACCAAGAAATATAAGTCTTCCAGACTCTATAATATATCTCTCTGGATACAAATTTACGAGCCTGTAACATAGTATTAATCACAGAGTCAGAGAAACCTCTTTGACCAAGAATCAAGCGTTCAATCTCCATACCTTTAAATTTAAGGATTTCAGATCCTGATGGAAAAAAGGACCTTGAGACAAAAGGTCTGGTCTTAACGGAAGAGTCCACGGTTGGCAAGAGGCCATCCGGACAAGATCCGTATACCAAAACCTGTGAGGCCATGCCGGAGCTACCAGCAGAACAAACGAGCATTCCTTCAGAATCTTGGAGATTACTCTTGGAAGAAGAACTAGAGGCGGAAAGATATAGGCAGGATGATACTTCCAAGGAAGTGAAAATGCATCCACTGCCTCCGCCTGAAGATCCAGGGATCTAGACAGATACCTGGGAAGTTTCTTGTTTAGATGAGAAGCCATCAGATCTATTTCTGGAAGTTCCCACATTTGAACAATCTGAAGAAATACCTCTGGGTGAAGAGACCATTCGCCCGGATGCAACGTTTGGCGACTGAGATAATCCGCTTTCCAATTGTCCATACCTGGGATATAAACCGCAGAGATTAGACAGGAGCTGGATTCCGCCCAAACAAAAATTCGAGATACTTCTTTCATAACCAGAGGACTGTGAGTCCCTCCTTGATGATTGATGTATGCCACAGTTGTGACATTGTCTTATCTGAAAACAATGAACAACTCTCTCTTCAGAAGAGGCCAAGACTGAAGAGCTCTGAAAATTGCACGGAGTTCCAAAATATTGATCGGAAATCTCACCTCCTGAGATTCCCAAACCCCTTGTGCCGTCAGAGACCCCCACACAGCTCCCCAACCTGTAAGACTTGAATCTGTTGAGATTATAGTCCAGGTCGGAAGAACAAAGAAGCCCCCTGAACTAAACGATGGTGATCTGTCCACCATGTCAGAGAGTGTCGTAAAATCGGTTTAAAGATATTAATTGAGATATCTTTGAGTAATCCCTGCACCATTGGTTCAGCATACAGAGCTGAAGAGGTCGCATGTGAAAACGAGCAAAGGAGATCGCATCTGATGCGGCAGTCCTAAGACCCAACATTTCCATGCATAAGGCTACCAAAGGGAATGATTGTGACTGAAGGTTTTGACAAGCTGATATCAATGTTAAACTTCTCTTGTCTGACAAGGACAGAGTCATAGACACTGAATTTATCTAGAAACCTAAAAAGGTTACCCTTGTCTGAGGAATCAATGAACTGAATGGTAAATTGATCCTCCAACCATGAACTTGAAGAAACAACACAAGTCGATTCGTATGAGATTCTTCGAAAATGAGAAGACTGAGCAAGTACCAAGATATCGTCCAAATAAGGAAATACCAAAACCCTATTCTCTGATTACAGAAGAAGGGCACCGAGAACCTTTGAAAAAAATTCTTGGAACTGAGGCTAGACCAAACAGTAGAGCCACAAAACTGGTAATGCTTGTCTAAAAAGAGAATCTCAGACACTAAAAGTGATCTGGATGAATCGGAATATGCAGATACACATCCTGTAAATCTATTGTAGACATATAATGCCCTTGCTAAACAAAAGGCAGGATAGTCCTACAGTAACCATCTTGAATGTTGGTATCCTAACATAACGATTCAATAATGATAGATCCAGAACTGGTCTGAAGGAATTGACCTTCTTTGGTACAATGAAGAGATAAAATAAAACCCCAGCCCCTGTTCCAGAACTGGAACTGGCATAAATACTCCAGCCAACTCTAGATCTGAAACACATTTCAGAAATGCTGAGCCTTGCTGTGTCAACTGGGAAAGAAAAGAATCTCTTAGCAGGAGGCCTTAACTTGAAGCCAATTCTGTACCTTTCTGAAACAATGTTTCTGAAACCAGAGATTAAGAACGGAATTGATCCAAATTTCTTTGAAGAAAACGTAATCTGCCCCATACCAGCTGAGCTGGAATAAGGGCCGCACCTTCATAGGTACTTAGGAGCTGACAATAGGTTTCTATAAGGCTTGGATATATTCCAAACTGGAAATAGTTTCCAAACTGATACCGCTCCTGAGGATGAAGGATCAGGCTTTTGTTCCTTGTTGTGAGGAAAGGAACGAAATGATTATTTACCCTGGAAAGAAAGGGAAAGCAAAGTTGACTTAGAAGACATGTCAGCATTCCAAGTTTAATCCATAAAGCTTTTCTAGCTAAAATAGCTAGAGACATATACCTGACATCAACTCTAATGATATCAAAAGATGGTATCACCAATAAAATAATTAGCATGTTATAGAATAATAATAATGCTATAAAATTATGATCTGTTACCTGTTGTGCTAAAGCTTCTAACCAAAAAGTTGAAGCTGCAGCAACATCCGCTAAAAATATAGCAGGTCTAAGAAGATTACCTGAACATAAGTAAGCTTTTCTTAGAAAAGATTCAATTTTCCTATCTAAAGGATCCTTAAATGAAGTACTATCTGCCATAGGAATAGTAGTACATTAGCAGGAGTAGAGACAGCCCCATAACCTTAGGGATTTTTGTCCCAAAAAACTCTAATCTGTCAGATGGCACAGGATATAATTTGCTTAAACGTCTAGAAGGAGTAAATAAATTACCCAAATTATTCCATTCCCTGGAAATTACTTCAGAAATAGCATCAGGGAGATAAAACACTTCTGGAATAACTACAGCAGATTTAAAAACCTTATTTAAACGTTTACATTTAGTATCAAGAGGACCAGAATCCTCTATTTCTAATGCAAATAACACTTCTTTAAGTAAAGAACGAATAAATTCCATCTTGAACAGATACAAAGATTTATCAGCATCAACCTCTGAGACAGAAACCTCTGAACCAGAAGAACTATTATCAGTATCAGAATGATGATGTTCATTTAAAAATTCATCTGAAAAAAAGAGAAGTTTTAAAAGACTTTTATGTATACTAGAAGGAGAAATAACAGACATAGCCTTCTTAATGGATTTAAAAAAATAAAATCTCTTATGTTATCAGGAACACTCTGAAAATTAGATGTTGACGGACAGCAACAGGTAATGTAATAGTACTAAAGGAAATTTTATCTGCATTAATAAGTTTGACATGACATGCAATACAAATAACAGCTGGAGAAACAGATACCAAAAGTTTATAGCAGACTTAGCTTGGTAGCTCCAGCACTGTGCAGTGATTTTCCTGTAGTATCTTCTGACTCAGTTGCAACGTGGAACATCTTGCAATATGTAAAAGAAAAAACAACATATAAAGCAAAATTGATCAAATTCCTTAAATGACAGTTTCAGGAATGGGAAAAAAATGCCAGTGAACAAGCTTCTAGCAACCAGAAGCAATAAATAAAGAGACTTAAATAATGTGGAGACAAAAATGACGCCCATATTTTTTAGCGCCAAAAAAGACGCCCACATTATTTGGCGCCTAAAATGTTTTTGGCGCCAAAAATGACGCCACATCCGGAACGCCGACATCTTTGACGCAAAATAACGTCAAAAAATGACGCAACTTCCGGCGACACGTATGACGCCGGAAACGGAAAAGAATTTTTGCGCCAAAAAAGTCCGCGCCAAGAATGACGCAATAAAATGAAGCATTTTCAGCCCCCGCGAGCCTAACAGCCCACAGGGAAAAAAGTCAAATTTTTTTGAGGTAAGAAAAAATATGATAATTCAATGCATAATCCCAAATATGAAACTGACTGTCTGGAAATAAGGAAAGTTGAACATTCTGAGTCAAGGCAAATAAATGTTTGAATACATATATTTAGAACTTTATAAATAAAGTGCCCAACCATAGCTTAGAGTGTCACAGAAAATAAGACTTACTTACCCCAGGACACTCATCTACATGTTTGTAGAAAGCCAAACCAGTACTGAAACGAGAATCAGTAGAGGAAATGGTAAATATAAGAGTATATCGTCGATCTGAAAAGGGAGGTAAGAGATGAATCTCTACGACCGATAACAGAGAACCTTATGAAATAGACCCCGTAGAAGGAGATCACTGCATTCAATAGGCAATACTCTCTTCACATCCCTCTGACATTCACTGCACGCTGAGAGGAAAACCGGGCTCCAACTTGCTGCGGAGCGCATATCAACGTAGAATCTAGCACAAACTTACTTCACCACCTCCCTTGGAGGCAAAGTTTGTAAAACTGATTTGGGGGTGTGGTGAGGGGTGTATTTATAGGCATTTTAAGGTTTGGGAAACTTTGCCCCTCCTGGTAGGAATGTATATCCCATACGTCACTAGCTCATGGACTCTTGTTAATTACATGAAAGAAAGCACTGGCATAGATTAACCCCTTAACGACCAAGGACGTACGCCACACGTCCTCTAAAAAAATACACTTAATGACCGAGGACGTGTGGCGTACGTCCTTGGTCTGGAAAGCAGCTGGAAGCGATCCTGCTCGCTTCCAGCTGCTTTCCGGTTATTGCAGTGATGCCTCAACATCGAGGCATCCTGCAATAACCCCCCTTGGCCATCCGATGCAGAGAGAGCCACTCTGTGGCCCTCTCTGTACCGGACATCGATGGCCGGTTTCGTTGGTGGGTGGGAGCCAGTCTGGGAGGCGGTGTGGGCGGCCATCGATGGGCCGTATGATGTGGCGGGGGGCGGGATCGTGGGCGGGAACGCCGGGGTGCGCGCGCGGGTGCGCGCGCGTGCACGAGGGTGCGCGGCGCGCGTGCGGGGGGGGGGGGGGGTAGGAAGCGGGTGGGAACCGCTACACTACAGAACATGTATGGGGGAAAAGTGGCAGTGATTGCCAAAAATATATATATTTATATCGATCTAAGAGATCTGGGAGGGGTGGTGGGTTTGTCTTTTGGGGGGGGGCAAGCTACACTACAGAAAACTATTTTAAAATAATAATAAAACAAGGTTTTACTATAAACTGGGTACTGGCAGACAGCTGCCAGTACCAAAGATGGCTACTAATAAGTTAGAGGGGGATGGGTAAAGAGCTGTTTGGGGGGTATCAGGGAGGTTGGGGGCTAAGGGGGGATCCTCCAGAGCAGCATATGTAAATATGCATTTTTTTTTATTTATGTTTTATCAAGGATAGCTTTTTTTTTTAGTACTGGCAGACTTTCTGCCAGTACTTAACATGGCGGGGACAATTGTGGGGTGGGGGAGGGAAGAGAGCTGTTTGGGAGGGATCAGGGGGTGTAATGTGTCAGGTGGGAGGCTGATCTCTACACTAAAGCTAAAATTAACCCTGCAAGCTCCCTACATGCTACCTAATTAACCCCTTCACTGCTAGCCATAATACACGTGTGATGCGCAGCGGCATTTAGCGGCCTTCTAATTACCAAAAAGCAACGCCAAAGCCATATATGTCTGCTATTTCTCAACAAAGGGGATCCCAGAGAAGCATTTACAACCATTTGTGCCATAATTGCACAAGCTGTTTGTAAATGATTTCAGTGAGAAACCTAAAATTGTGAAAAATTTTACTTTTTTTTTTTATTTAATCGCATTTGGCGTTGAAATGGTGACATGAAATATACCAAAATGGGCCTAGATCAATACTTAGGGTTGTCTACTACACTACAATAAAGCTAAAATTAACCCTACAAGCTCCCTACATGCTCCCTAATTAACCCCTTCATTGCTGGGCATAATACACGTGTGGTGCGCAGTGGCATTTAGCGGCCTTCTAATTACCAAAAAGCAACACCAAATCCATATATGTCTGCTATTTATGAAAAAAGGGGATTGCAGAGAAGCATTTACAACCATTTGTGCCATAATTGCACGAACTGTTTGTAAATAAATTCAGTGAGAAACCTAAAGTTTGTAACAAAATGTGTGAAAAAGTGAACAATTTTTTTTATTTGATCGCATTTGGCGGTGAAATGGTGGCATGAAATATACCAAAATGGGCCTAGATCAATACTTTGGGATGTCTTCTAAAAAAAAATATATACATGTCAAGGGATATTCAGGGATTCCTGGAAGATATCAGTGTTCCAATGTAACTAGCGCTAAGTTTGAAAAAAAGTGGTTTGGAAATAGCAAAGTGCTTCTTGTATTTATTGCCCTATAACTTGCAAAAAAAAGCAAAGAACATGTAAACATTGGGTATTTCTAAACTCAGGACAAAATTTGGAAACTATTTAGCATGAGTGTTTTTTGGTGGTTGCAGATGTGTAACAGATTTTGGGGGTCAAAGTTAGAAAAAGTGTGTTTTTTTCCATTTTTTCCTCATATTTTATATTTTTTTTATAGTAAATTATAAGATATGATGAAAATAATGGTATCTTTAGAAAGTCCATTTAATGGCGAGAAAAACGGTATATAATATGTGTGGGTACAGTAAATGAGTAAGAGGAAAATTACAGCTAAACACAAACACTGCAGAAATGTAAAAATAGCCTTGGTCCCAAACGGACAGAAAATGGAAAAGTGCTCTGGTCACTAAGGGGTTAAGATCAGATGACCAATTAAAATCAATATTACAAACTAAGTCAACATTTACATATAAAAGAGAGCACGGAATCTTAGTGACCAATTAACTAATAGTCACTATGCTAGAAATGCTTATAGACCCCTATTATATAAAGGTCCAGTTCCATGTGGCAATTGTCGAATTCGCCCTCATATAATTAAGAAACAAGTCATAGAATACAGGTTTTATTAAAAAATGAAAGATTAACAATCTAATTAATTGTAAAAGTACAAAACGGCATATTCCCAATCCTGTGACTGTAATATTTTATATGTAGGCATAACGAATAGAGTGCTGGGTACTAGGATGATTGCAAACCTAAGTAACATACGTAATGCGAAAAAGGGAATAAAACCACCAGTGTTGCTGGACATTTTTATTGTGCCACAATGCCAATACTAAGTTTTAAATGCTGAGGTTTAGAAAAAGTAAAATCAAGCATCAGGGGAGGAGATACAGAACCTATTTTGTTACAGATAGAGACGAAGTGGATATTTTGCCTTAATTCAGTAGTGCCGAACGGCATGTAGTAGTATTGGGTTTATCTGTAATAGAGCTTTAAAGGTATAGTACACTCCAAAAACAATATACAATAAAATGAAAGCTTGTATCAACAATTTAATATTGTCAAAAATCCATCGTTTACTCACAATCTTGTATTGAAAGTCTTTCCAAACCCACCATGGGACTCCTTATGCGAGTCCTCTCACGGGCGGTCCACCTGGGTTGGAGTCTGCATCGTAGAAATAGCTTATATGCATGCACTTGTTCTGCCAGTTAAAGGGACACTGAACCCAAATTTTTTCTTACTTCGTGATTCAGATAGAGCATGCAATTTTAAGCAACTTTCTAATTTACTCATTCTCTTGCTATCTTTATTTTAAAAAGCTAAGGAGCCAGCAAATTTTTGGTTCAGACCCCTAAACAGCCACTTGTTTATTGGTGGGTGAATTTATCAACCAATCAGCAAGAACAACCCAGGTTGTTCACTAAAAATGGGCAAGCATCTAAACTTACATTCTTGCTTTTTCAAATAAAGATACCAAGAGAATGAAAAAAATTGATAATATAAGTAAATTAGAAAGTTGCTGCTCTATAAGAATCACGAAAGAAAAAATTTGAGTTTAGTGTCCCTTTAAGTCACACTCTTCGCTATGGCGCCCGTAGTAGCTCAAAACAGCTTGTCATTGCTGCAACAGTCTATGCGCGAGGAGCTTCAGTAGTTATGGTAAGTATAGCAGTATGAGAATCAATACCTCTTGACAAAGGAGTAATATGAAAATGGAAACATTTAATAATACATCAAAATTTCTTCATAAAAACATGATTTATAAAGTTAGATTGTCAATTGCGGAGACCTGGGATAGGAGTATAGGAATAACAATGTCATTACAATAATAGCCCTGTTATTGTTCTTATTGAAAGCCAGTCTGTAAAAAAACAACACCAAGTATGTAGCGCACGCGATTCTCTTAAGTGACCAGTGCGCATGCGCTAGAGGATGACTTAAAGGGACACTGAACCCAAAATTTTTTATTTTGTGATTCAGATAGAGTATGCTCATATCAGTTATAGCTTTGTATTATTGCACTATTGCTTGTATATAACCAATAGTATTTAAAGTGTACTTAAAGGGACACTGAACCCAAATGTTTTCTTTCATGATTCAGATAGAGCATGCAATTTTAAGCAACTTTCTAATTTACTCCTATTATCAAATTTTCTTCATTCTCTTGGTATCTTTATTTGAAATGCAAGAATGTAAGTTTAGATGCCGGCCCATTTTTGGTAAACAACCTGGGTTGTTCTTGCTGATTGGTGGATACATTCATCCACCAATAAAAAAGTGCTGTCCAGAGTTCTGAATAAAAAAAAAGCTTAGATGTCTTCTTTTTCAAATAAAGATAGCAAGAGAACGAATAAAAAATTGATAATAGGAGTAAATTAGAAAGTTGCTTACAATTGCATGCTCTATCTGAATCACAAAAGAAAAAATTTGGGTTCAGTGCCCCTTTAAGTGATAGAAAAACTTTGCTGCCAGCTCTTTAAGCTTGAATATTGGTGCACAGGCCCTCACAGCATATGTAGGTATGCCGTAAAAAAAAACACTAATACCTTTTAATGGAAGTATATTGCAGAAATGCTTCTATTTAAAAATTGAATGCACCCATGCACACTTCCATTTTTACCTTGCTATCCCTTTAAATGGAAAAGGGACAAAATAAATAATGAAAAGTACAAAGTTATTTTAATATGTATAATTAAACATTTTATATTCAAAATCTTAAGAAACTGTCTCATTAATGTTACATTAAAGAACAGTTAAATATAGTAGAATCACAAAATAAATGCATTATGAAAGACAATAAATCGCACTTACTTGGACCTTCGAAATAGCAGACCCTAAAAGTGTACTTTTTACTTTCTCTTACCTTTATACAAGGGACATGAAATCCAAACTTTTATTTCTATATTCTAATTAGTTTAGTTCTCTTTGTATCCTTTGTTGAAAAGCATACATAGGTAGGCCCAGAAGCTGCTGATTGGTGGCTGCACATATATGCCTTTTGCCATAGGATTTTAGCTAGCTCCCAGTAGTGTGTTACTGCTTCTTCAGCAAAAGATACAAAGAGAATTAAGTAAATTAGATAATAGAAGTAAATTGGAAAGTTGTTTAAAATTATATGATCAATCTAAATCATTAAAAAAAATGTCATGTCCCTTTAAATTTAAAGTGAAACAGGAAATGCAGTTTGTGCATAATTGAATATACGTTTATAAAAAATATTTTACTTTTACCCCCACCATAAAAAATCTTACCAGACACAAGAGAAGCTCTTCAAAGCAAAGTGTGGAAAACAGCACCAACAGATATGTGGCTTGTGGGGCACGGAACCCAGGATCTGCCTTATCCTGCAAATACTCCAAATAGCAAAAAAGATTTGTTCCAGCCACCAATAGTTAAAAAACCTTTATTTCTTCATATGGGGTCTTTGGACAAACATACAACGTTTCAGACCTGCTATAGGTCCTTAGTCATGTATTACATACATGACTAAGGACCTATAGCAGGTCTGAAACGTTGTATGTTTGTCCAAAGACCCCATATGAAGAAATAAAGGTTTTTTAACTATTGGTGGCTGGAACAAATCTTTTTTGCTACAAGAGAAGCTCTTACCATTTGCTTTGCAGTTTACGAACAAATAGTGATTGGGTTAAAACTGGGAAACCTGTTCATTTGACAAAACCAAGGTCATTACAAAGTTTAAATCTACTTTAAATAAATGTGAAATCAACAAATATCCAGGGAAGATCATCTGCATGCAGAGCTCCTTTGTGAATAAAGTTTCACGACCTAAAGAACTGAAATTGCCTGCTTTGAATAATACTGGTATGAAGAAAACAACTGTAAAATAGTATGCTCTGACTGAGGTTTTGTGTCCCTTACTGTGATCAGTGTGTTCCTTCCTTATGATCCATAGGCAATACTGTCCAACTGACCTGGTCACTAATTCTCTCACTAGTGTACCCAGCACTGAGCTACTGACCTGGTCACTACATCCCTCACTAGTGTCCCCAGCACTGTGCTACTGACCTGGTCACAACATGCCATGGTGTCCCCAGCACTGTGCTACTGACCAGACAATTACACCCCGCTTTGTCCACAGCACTGTCCAACTGACTTGGTCCCTACACCCCGCTTTGTCCTCAGCACTGTGCTACTGACCTGGTCACTACATCCCTCACTAGTCTACCCAGCACTGAGCTACTGACCTGGTCACTACATCCATCACTAGTGTCCCCAGCTCTGAGCTACTGACCTGGTCACTACATCCCATGGTGTCCCCAGCACTGAGCTACTGACCTGGTCACTACATCCCATGGTGTACCCAGCACTGAGTTACTGACCTGGTCACTACATCCCATGGTGTCCCCAGCACTGAGTTACTGACCTGGTCACTACATCCCATGGTGTACCCAGCACTGAGTTACTGACCTGGTCACTACATCTCATGGTGTCCCCAGCACTGTGCTACTGACCTGGTCACTACATCCCATGGTGTCCCCAGCACTGAGCTCCTGACCTGGTCACTACATCCCATGGTGTCCCCAGCACTGAGCTCCTGACCTGGTCACTACATCCCATGGTGTCCCCAGCACTGAGCTCCTGACCTGGTCACTACATCCCATGGTGTCCCCAGCACTGAGCTCCTGACCTGGTCACTACATCCCATGGTGTCCCCAGCACTGAGCTCCTGACCTGGTCACTACATCCCATGGTGTCCCCAGCACTGAGCTCCTGACCTGGTCACTACATCCCATGGTGTCCCCAGCACTGAGCTCCTGACCTGGTCACTACATCCCATGGTGTCCCCAGCACTGTGCTACTGACCTGGTCACATCCCATGGTGTCCCCAGCACTGAGCTACTGACCTGGTCACTACACCCCATGGTGTCCCTAGCACTGTGCTACTGACCTGGTCACTACATCCCATGCTGTCCCCAGCACTGTGCTACTGTCCTGGTCACTACATCCCATGGTGTCCCCAGCACTGTGCTACTGACCTGGTCACTACATCCCATGGTGTCCCCAGCACTGTGCTACTGACTTGGTCACTACATACCATGGTGTCCCCAGCACTGAGCTACTGACCTGGTCACTACATCCCATGGTGTCCCCAGCACTGAGCTACTGACCTGGTCACTACATCCCTCACTAGAGTCCTCAGCACTGTGCTACTGACCTGGTCACTACATCCCATGGTGCCCCCAGCACTGAGCTACTGGCCTGGTCACTACATCCCATGGTGTCCCCAGCACTGAGCTACTAACCTGGTCACTACATCCCATGGTGTCCCCAGCACTGAGCTACTGACCTGGTCACTACATCCCTCACTGGTGTCCCCAGCACTGTGCTACTGATCTGGTCACTACATCCCATGGTGAGCACTGAGCTACTGACCTGGTCACTACATCCCATGGTGTCCCCAGCACTGAGCTACTGACCTGGTCACTACATCCCATGGTGTCCCCAGCACTGAGCTACTGACCTGGTCACTACATCCCATGGTGTCCCCAGCACTGAGCTACTGACCTGGTCACTACATCCCATGGTGTCCCCAGCACTGAGCTCCTGACCTGGTCACTACATCCCATGGTGTCCCCAGCACTGAGCTACTGAACTGGTCACTACATCCCATGGTGTCCCCAGCACTGAGCTACTGACCTGGTCACTACATCCCATGGTGTCCCCAGCACTGAGCTCCTGACCTGGTCACTACATCCCATGGTGTCCCCAGCACTGAGCTACTGACCTGGTCACTACATCCCATGGTGTCCCCAGCACTGAGCTCCTGACCTGGTCACTACATCCCATGGTGTCCCCAGCACTGAGCTACTGACCTGGTCACATCCCATGGTGTCCCCAGCACTGTGCTACTGACCTGGTCACTACACCCCATGGTGTCCCTAGCACTGTGCTACTGACCTGGTCACTACATCCCATGCTGTCCCCAGCACTGTGCTACTGTCCTGGTCACTACATCCCATGGTGTCCCCAGCACTGTGCTACTGACCTGGTCACTACATCCCATGGTGTCCCCAGCAGTGCTACTGACTTGGTCACTACATACCATGGTGTCCCCAGCACTGAGCTACTGACCTGGTCACTACATCCCATGGTGTCCCCAGCACTGAGCTACTGACCTGGTCACTACATCCCTCACTAGAGTCCTCAGCACTGTGCTACTGACCTGGTCACTACATCCCATGGTGCCCCCAGCACTGAGCTACTGGCCTGGTCACTACATCCCATGGTGTCCCCAGCACTGAGCTACTAACCTGGTCACTACATCCCATGGTGTCCCCAGCACTGAGCTACTGACCTGGTCACTACATCCCTCACTGGTGTCCCCAGCACTGTGCTACTGATCTGGTCACTACATCCCATGGTGAGCACTGAGCTACTGACCTGGTCACTACATCCCATGGTGTCCCCAGCACTGAGCTACTGACCTGGTCACTACATCCCATGGTGTCCCCAGCACTGAGCTACTGACCTGGTCACTACATCCCATGGTGTCCCCAGCACTGAGCTCCTGACCTGGTCACTACATCCCATGGTGTCCCCAGCACTGAGCTACTGAACTGGTCACTACATCCCATGGTGTCCCCAGCACTGAGCTACTGACCTGGTCACTACATCCCATGGTGTCCCCAGCACTGAGCTCCTGACCTGGTCACTACATCCCATGGTGTCCCCAGCACTGAGCTACTGACCTGGTCACTACATCCCATGGTGTCCCCAGCACTGAGCTCCTGACCTGGTCACTACATCCCATGGTGTCCCCAGCACTGAGCTACTGACCTGGTCACATCCCATGGTGTCCCCAGCACTGAGCTACTGACCTGGTCACTACATCCCATGGTGTCCCCAGCACTGAGCTACTGACCTGGTCACTACAGCTCGCGGGGTCCTGCTGTCCGGTTACTGCGCACAAAAGAGGAGCCAGGGCGCGTACAGGGAGCAGAGAGTAGGGTGGGCGCTGGGAGCGTGTAGAGTGGGCTCCAGTGTGACGGCGTATTAGGTAGACTAGTAAGGTCCCGCACGTTGCTGCTCCGTTATAGCCAGGGATAAGTTAGGAGCCTGTTATCAGCAGAGCAGAGACCCTCCCCGTGGGCAGGGAACAGGCAGACCCCGCCCGGGTGGGGGCAGGGACCGTGGATTATTCACTCTCAGCTAACAGTAAGGGGCAACCTGCAAGTCCTGAGTGTACTTGTTGTTGACTTGTTGTGACTGAAAGGAACTGGCCCTGTTGCCCTGTGCTGATACCACTACACCCGGAGTAATATATATAATTCCACTGTGACTCACATACTGTGCCACTAGTCACTCTGGTAGTCAGCGGTTTATACCATACCCAAAGGGGGCAGCTCTAAGTCCAGTTACTGATAGCTGTTATTCACAGTGACCCGTTGTGTGCTACATACACTAGGTAGCCGAATGCCTAATACTGCCTTGTGCTAGCCATATACTGCCCTGTGCTAGCCATATACTGCCCTGTGGAGCACTACACCAGGGGTATTAAGTCGTCATATATTTATATTATTCCACAGTGGCTCTGTGGCAACACACACTAGGCACTAGCCTGCGGTTTAAACCACACCCCAAATGAGTAGCTCTTAGTCCAGTTACTGATAGCTGTTATTCACAGTGACCCCTTGTGTGCTACATACACCAGATAGCCAAATGCCTCATACTGCTCAGTGCTGTTAGCCACATGCATCATACTGCTGTATGCTGCTAGCCACATGTCACATACTGCTCTGTGCTGTTAGCTACATGTCACATACTGCTGTGTGCTGCTAGCTACATGTCACATACTGCTCTGTGCTACTAGCTACATGTCACATACTGCTGTGTGCTGTTAGCTACATGACACATACTGCTGTATGCTGCTAGCCACATGTCACATACTGCTCTGTGCTACTAGCTACATGTCACACGCTGCTCTGTGCTACTAGCTACATGTCACATACTGCTGTGTGCTGCTAGCTACATGTCACATACTGCTGTGTGCTGCTAGCTACATGTCACATACTGCTCTGTGCTACTAGCTACATGTCACATACTGCTGTGTGCTGCTAGCTACATGTCACATACTGCTGTATGCTGCTAGCTACATGTCACATACTGCTGTGTGCTACTAGCTACATGTCACATACTGCTGTGTGCTACTAGCTACATGTCACATACTGCTCTGTGCTGTTAGCTACATGACACATACTGCTGTATGCTGCTAGCTACATGTCACATACTGCTGTGTGCTACTAGCTACATGTCACATACTGCTGTGTGCTACTAGCTACATGTCACATACTGCTGTGTGCTACTAGCCACATGTCACATACTGCTCTGTGATGTTAGCTACATGACACATACTGCTGTATGCTACTAGCTACATGTCACATACTGATCTGTGCTACTAGCTACATGTCACATACTGCTGTGTGCTACTAGCTACATGTCACATACTGATCTGTGCTACTAGCTACATGTCACATACTGATCTGTGCTGCAAGCTACATGTCACATACTGCTGTGTGCTACTAGCTACATGTCACATACTGCTGTGTGCTGCTAGCTACATGTCACATACTGCTGTGTGCGGTTAGCTATATGTCACATACTGCTCTGTGCTACTAGCTACATGTCACATACTGCTGTGTGCTACTAGCTACATGTCACATACTGCTGTGTGCTGCTAGCTACATGTCACATACTGCTGTATGCTACTAGCTACATGTCACATACTGCTGTGTGCTACTAGCTACATGTCACATACTGTGCTGCTAGCTACATGTCACATACTGATCTGTGCTACTAGCTACATGTCACATACTGCTGTGTGCTGCTAGCTACATGTCACATACTGATCTGTGCTACTAGCTACATGTCACATACTGCTGTGTGCTACTAGCTACATGTCACATACTGCTGTGGGCTGCTAGCTACATGTCACATACTGCTGTGTGCTGCTAGCTACATGTCACATACTGCTGTATGCTGCTAGCTACATGTCACATACTGCTGTGTGCTGCTAGCTACATGTCACATACTGCTGTGTGCTACTAGCTACATGTCACATACTGCTGTGTGCTGCTAGCTACATGTCACATACTGCTCTGTGCTACTAGCTACATGTCACATACTGCTCTGTGCTGCTAGCTACATGTCACATACTGCTCTGTGCTGTTAGCTACATGTCACATACTGCTGTTTGCTGTTAGCTACATGTCACACGCTGCTCTGTGCTGCTAGCTACATGTCACACGCTGCTCTGTGCTGCTAGCTACATGTCACATACTGCTCTGTGCTACTAGCTACATGTCACATACTGCTGTGTGCTGTTAGCTACATGTCACACGCTGCTCTGTGCTGCTAGCTACATGTCACACGCTGCTCTGTGCTGCTAGCTACATGTCACTCGCTGCTCTGTGCTGCTAGCTACATGTCACAGACTGCTCTGTGCTACTAGCTACATGTCACAGACTGCTCTGTGCTGCTAGCTACATGTCACATACTGCTGTGTGCTGCTAGCTACATGTCACATACTGCTCTGTGCTACTAGCTACATGTCACATACTGCTCTGTGCTGCTAGCTACATGTCACATACTGCTCTGTGCTACTAGCTACATGTCACACGCTGCTCTGTGCTGCTAGCTACATGTCACACGCTGCTCTGTGCTGCTAGCTACATGTCACACGCTGCTCTGTGCTGCTAGCTACATGTCACATACTGCTCTGTGCTGCTAGCTACATGTCACATACTGCTCTGTGCTGCTAGCTACATGTCACACGCTGCTCTGTGCTACTAGCTACATGTCACATACTGCTGTGTGCTACTAGCTACATGTCACATACTGCTCTGTGCTACTAGCTACATGTCACATACTGCTCTGTGCTACTAGCTACATGTCACATACTGCTCTGTGCTACTAGCTACATGTCACATACTGCTGTGTGCTGCTAGCTACATGTCACACGCTGCTCTGTGCTGCTAGCTACATGTCACATACTGCTCTGTTCTACTAGCTACATGTCACATGCTGCTCTGTGCTGCTAGATACATGTCACACGCTGCTCTGTGCTGCTAGCTACATGTCACATACTGCTCTGTGCTGCTAGCTACATGTCACACGCTGCTCTGTGCTATTAGCTACATGTCACATACTGCTCTGTGCTACTAGCTACATGTCACATACTGCTCTGTGCTACTAGCTACATGTCACATACTGCTGTGTGCTGCTAGCTACATGTCACATACTGCTGTGTGCTACTAGCTACATGTCACATACTGCTCTGTGCTACTAGCTACATGTCACATACTGCTCTGTGCTACTAGCTACATGTCACACGCTGCTCTGTGCTACTAGCTACATGTCACATACTGCTCTGTGCTGTTAGCTACATGTCACACGCTGCTCTGTGCTACTAGCTACATGTCACATACTGCTGTGTGCTGTTAGCTACATGTCACATACTGCTCTGTGCTGCTAGCTACATGTCACATACTGCTCTGTGCTACTAGCTACATGTCACATACTGCTGTGTGCTGTTAGCTACATGTCACACGCTGCTCTGTGCTGCTAGCTACATGTCACATACTGCTCTGTGCTACTAGCTACATGTCACATACTGCTCTGTGCTACTAGCTACATGTCACATGCTGCTGTGTGCTGCTAGCTACATGTCACATACTGCTCTGTGCTGTTAGCTACATGTCACATACTGCTGTGTGCTGCTAGCTACATGTCACATACTGCTCTGTGCTACTAGCTACATGTCACACGCTGCTCTGTGCTACTAGCTACATGTCACATACTGCTCTGTGCTACTAGCTACATGTCACATACTGCTCTGTGCTACTAGCTACATGTCACATACTGCTGTGTGCTGTTAGCTACATGTCACACGCTGCTCTGTGCTGCTAGCTACATGTCACACGCTGCTCTGTGCTGCTAGCTACATGTCACATACTGCTCTGTGCTACTAGCTACATGTCACATGCTGCTACCCAACAAAGATTTACCCATCACCGTGATTAGTTCTATTGGAAGAAAGTAAAAACTGCCTTGATGTCTATATAGTCGTTTGGCTAAGAATGGGACCTACTAGCCAATGTCTTGCAATCTAAACTACTCATTTTAGTCTCTTTTCACTCACCTAGGGGCCGATTTACTAATGTGCGAGCGGACATGATTAGCTGTAGCGGATCATGTCCACCGCACATCGATAAATTACAACAGCATACGCTGTCAGCATTTATCATTGCACAAGCATTTCTACTGAAATGCTTGTGCAATGCCGCCCCCTGCACATTCGCAGCCAATCGGCCTCTAGCAGGGTGTCAATAAACCCGATCGTATCCGATTGGGCTGATTGCTGTCCGCCGCCTCAGAGGTGGCAGACGAGTTACGGAGCAGCGGTCTTAAGACCGCTGCTTCTTAACTTAAGTTTCCGCAAGCCAGAGAAAACTCTAAAAACTCATGGTTTTTATAGTTTATGTAATCTGATCCAGATATTCTTGTTAAACTGTGTAGGTACCTTGTGCAGCTTAACCAATTCAGTTTGTACCAGTACATTTATCATTTACTTTGTCCCTTTTTTTACCGTAATGAAAGTGATGGTAAACTCTCCCCTTAGACAGTGGAGGGCAGCATAGCCCGGAACAAACATAATAATTAAGGCCCTTAGGAGTGTGCTGCTGTGAAGTGGCAACAATGTTGCATTAGTGAGGGTGGGGTTTAGCTTACCCTTTAAGTAGTCAGGTTACAGGCCCTTTCCAGCTCGTCTTCACAGCTTGCAGGGTCCGTTAAGTGATACCAGTTTGATCTGCTACAGCAGGAAGGTTCAGTCGGAGTGCCTGTAAGAAATGGAGGAGTTAGATGAGCTGCTGATTGGGGATTTCGATTCTGAGGAGGATATAGTGCCACCTTCACCTTCTAATCCGGTGAGTCAGGCCCCTGGGTCCTCTTACTTGTATCCTACTGTCCAGATGGTTTCTCCCCCTAAAACTGGTCCCCCATCAGCCCCCTCTCCCTTGGTTGGAAGTGTTGGGGCCCCATGTGTGTCCGGAGCTAGCCCCCAATCCTCCCATGTTTTGCCCCCTAACACTCCGGTGGCTGGGTCTAGTGGGAGCGTCATGGCTGGGGAGGCCTTACCTGCGTTGTTTACACTGTCCGCTGAGGCGGTGTCCACTGCCGTTGCGCTTCTCCAATCGCACACAGCGCTCGCGTGGGGGCACTGTATTGGCATCCTCTGGGCGTGGTAGGCAGTAGCACAAGGGCTCACATGAGCAGGCCACAGGCCTGACTGGGGGTACATTAGTATCTGCTAGTGAGCAGTCAGGGGGCAGTCATGTCGCAGATGGGTAGGAGGCAGGTGCGCCATCAGCCGTTAGTGAGCCACAAGATATGGACGATTCTGGTACATATGAGCAGGCCGCAGGCCTGACAGGGGACACACCAGTAGTTCCTCAGGAAGTAGGGCCTCAGGGTTTGATTAGACAGGCGGGGGGCAAACAGCGAGCCGCAAGTACCTCGTGGCCTAGTAGACGCCGTGTTACTGCATCGCGCAGCACCCTCAGCACATCGCAGGGTGCGCGCTTGTCACCCGTGGGTGTGGCCCTTAGCGGGGTCCCTCCAGGAGTTGTTACTAGGGCTTCTGCCAAGAAAGCCCCCGTATCCACGCCCAGCTTATGTCAAGGGGCCTCAGTTATTCCAGAGCAGGGCCTAGGAACACAGGTTCAGTTCGCTGACGCTGTTTTGGATGCGCATGTGGGAAGTGTGTCTGGCATTGATGTTGTTGATGGTGGGCCTTCGTCCTCTCCCCGTGGTACTCCTCTCTCGCATTTTCCTTTCCAGACTATCATGGAGCCCAGAAATGCCTTGGTGCCACTGCAGTCCAGTCCGAGTGTTGGTGAAAGGGAGGAGCAGAGCCGGGAACAACCATCCACCTCCTCAGATCCTTTGCCGGTGCAGCGTCCCATGGGAACTGGTAAGCACACTGTGACTTATGAACATAGGGGTTTTAGCTCATCCTCTGATAATTCGGGGTCCGAGAGTGATAGATCCCTGGGGTTAGAAGCTAAGGGGCAGAAGAGGATGTATAGAATGGTTAAATGGCTAGTTGAAGAAAGGAAGGCCATGGGTTTACCCCTCCCCCCTGGTTCATCTCGCATGGAGCCCCGTGTTCCTTTGCCGACACCTCCCGCGCCAACGGGAATAGTTAGCCCGGTGGCGACAAATAGGCATAGAGCGGCTATGCATGGATACGTGGCCCGCATTCAGTCTGCATGAACATCTTAAATATAAGATGGTTCGGCGGATTCAGGACGGAAAATACGTGCATATGTTTGAGCTTTCAGCGGAGGCCTACCGCCAGAAAGAAATGGCGGATGATGGCATGGGCCCTAAAAAATTCAAAAGGCCCGATTCGTATGATGAGTGGCGCAAGTGTTTTCGGGTTTACGCGTCGTGTTACATAACCAGATTCCCTGACCAGGCCTTGAATATCCTGAAGTATCAGGATTCTATTGAGACAGTTTTTGAGAAGTTCAAAGAAGGGGCGTGGCTTGAATATGACGCAGCGTTTTGCAGGAAGATGGTTGGTAACCCTCTTCTTACTTTCGGCGATGTTGATTCGCGACTGTGGGCGCAATTGGGGCCTGAAAAACAGGAGGCACCTGGACAGGCTCCCAGTGGTCTAGTGGGTGCCAGGGCCTCACAGCGCTCTCGACGGCGGCCCACAGGCGTGTGCTGGCGTTTCCAGGACAAGCTCTGTGCCAGGGGTACGGCATACGCCTTTCGCCATGCCTGTAAGCACTGCGGGGGCGGCCACTCAGGTTCCGAGTGTACCAGGCCCCAGGATGCAAGTCGTTCCCAGGAAAGACCAGGCACTGGTCCCAAGCCTTTCGCTTCGGGAAAGGGCGGCCACCCCACTGAGGGTAGCCATAATTGAGAAATGGCTGCTTCTTTATCCATTTAAAGAAGCCGCCGTTTTACTTAGGGATGGTCTCCAATGGGGATTTATTATCCCCGTCGGCTCGCATGTGGTGGGTTCCTCCACTCATAGGAACCTGAAGTCCGCATATCAGTTTCCCTGTGTTTTGAAGGATAAACGTAACAAGGAAATAGCCTTGGGTCGCATGACGGGCCCATTTGAGGAGATTCTGATTCCGGGGTTGGTTGTTTCCCCTTTGGGGGTCGTCCCAAAGAAGGAGCTGGGTAAGTTCCGGCTCATTCAGCACCTGTCTTTTCCGAAAATTTGTTCGGTTAATGACGCTATCCCCCCCCCGAGCTTAGCTCGGTTTATTACCAGTCCTTCGATGACGTGCTAGCGTTGGTTCGTAGGTCCGGGGTTGGGGCTTGTATGGCGAAACTGGATGTGGAATCCGCGTTTCGGTTCCTCCCGATTCACCCCTCCTCCTTTCGGCTCATGGGGTGTTGGTTTGACGGCAAGTATTACGTGGATAAATGCTTGCCTATGGGGTGCTCAATTTCCTGTGCATACATTGAAGCTTTCAGTAGTTTCTTGCACTGGGCCATCGCGGCGGTTGCTGGTTTTGATGGCCTGGCACACTTTTTGGATGATTTTTTGTTCATCGGGCGTGCGGGATCTTCAGAATGCGCTTTCTTGATGAAAGTGACGAGTCTGCTGCTGAGCAAGATGGGAGTTCCTCTGGCTGAGGACAAGACCCAGGGCCCTTGTACATGCCTTACTTTTCTGGGCATTGAAATTGACTCTGCGGCAAGACAGTGCTGTTTGCCAAAGGATAAAGTTGAACGTATGCTGGAGGCTGTATGGGCTATAAGAACGGAGCCCTATCGATCCGTGAAGGATCTTCAGACTCTGTTGGGCTTACTTAATTTTGCGGGCAGGATTATTCCTATGGGAAGGATTTTCATTTGTCCACTTGAACGGCAGTTGTGCGGCGAGAGGTCGCAGACGCGTAGGTTTCGGGTATCCCCTGAAATGGTGGATGACCTTAAGGTATGGGAAGAATTTTTAACCCACTTTAATAGTATTTGCTTGTGGCGGGAGGTCGTTCCTTCCAATGAAGTGTTACAATTGTTTACTGATGCGGCCGGGTCTCATGGGTACGGCGCTTTCTTGTCCGGGCAGTGAAGCGCCGGCCCGTGGCCTCGCTCGTGGGTGGACAAAGGGCTGGTCCGGGACCTATGCCTTTTTGAACTCTTTCCCATCATGGTTGCCCTTGAAATTTGGGGCACTCAGCTTCGAGACCGCGAGGTAATATTCTGGACTGATAACATGAGCATTGTTTTTGCTATTAACAAGCTCACGTCCGGATCCCCTCCGGTGGTGCGATATTTGAGGCTTTTGGTGCTGAGGTGTCTGCACCTGAAAATCGTGTTCCGTGCTAGGCATGTCCCGGGCGTTCAGAATAGGATTGCTGATGCGCTTTCCCGTTTTCAATGGGAAGCCTTCTATGCGTTAGTTCCTCTTGCGGATACTAATGGTTCGCCTTGTCCTGATTACTTATGGCAGGTGGCGCTGGATGGGGACCTTTGATCGCGATAATTCGTTCTTCGCTCGCCCCGTCAACCTGGACAACTTATGTAAAGCATTGGACAGAATGGATCACTTTCTGTGACTCAAGGGGCCGTCCATCTTATGATGGCGACCAATGGGGTCTTCTTGAATGGATTACCAAACTCAAAGGTAATGGGGTTTAGAAGAGTGCGGTTGGGTCTCGGCTTACCGCCGTGTCCTTCTTCTGCAAACTTTATGGCCTCACTGACTCCTCTTAGACCTTCCTGGTTCGGCAGGTACCGAGGGGTTGGGGGCGTTTGGTGCCCAGAACAAGGGATGTTAGGGAACCGGTTACTATTGAGCGCTTGGTAGTGTTATGTCAGGCCTTGCCGGTGGTATGTTTGTCCGCCTATGAGGCCACCCTGTTTTCAGCTGCCTTTGGGCTGGCTTTCCACAGGGCACTCAGGGTGGGGGAACTGGTCCCCCCCTTGAGGAACAAGCCTGGAGTCCTTATGGCTTCCTACGTCAAGAACGACGAGTCGTCGATTCTTGTCTTCATTCCCAGATCCAAAACTGACCAAGAAGGGAAAGGAGCTTGGTTATCTTTGCCGGCCCACGAGGGATCGGTATGTTGCCCAGTCAGACTCATCAAAGCCTACATGGACGTGTGCCCGGAAGGTTCCTCACAGTTCCTTGTTTACGGGGACGGTTCCCCGTTGACAAGATTCCAGTTTCGGAGAGTCTTGGGCTAGGTAGCGTCTTGAGTGGGCCTTGACCCGAGGGTCATTGCTCCTCATTCGTTCAGAGTTGTAGCGGCTACCACCGCCGCGGGTTTAGGTTGGTCTGCAGACCATATCAGAGCACTGGGGAGATGGAGGTCTAAAAGGTATTTGTTGTATGTTAGGCCTTTAACTGTGTAGATGATCTTTACTTTTGCAATATTCCACAGTTAACTTTTATTTCTTTTTAGGGCCGAGGAGCTGAGAGTTTGGATTACGGGTCACTCTTACATCCACTGGGCAGAGCTGCGAGCGATCGCGAGACCTGATGAGCATCAGCTGGGGTTCCCCTCATCCCGTGTCACCATTAGATGGTTGGGGCGTAGGGGTCTGACATGGCAGGGTCTGCCTGAGTTACTGCAGGGGGCGTTGCGCAGGTGGGAGAAACCCCATGTGTTAATCATTCATGCCGGGGGGAATGATATGGGGCTCCTGCCGTGCAAGCAGCTCAGTGTAGTTATTCAGTCAGATCTGCGCACGTTTCAGACTTGGGTCCCTCAAGTAAAAATAGGGTGGTCCAACAATATTCCCAGATTCGAGTGACGACACATGCAGTCCCACCGGGCAGCTTTCCAGGTCTGTAAAAAAGATTAACAGGGAGGTTAGGATCTTCTTAGACCAGTCAGGAGGTTTTATTGTAGAGCATGGGAACATTACAACGGCTGAGAGGAGCCTCTACAGAAGGGACGGGGTGCACCTCACTGAGAGGGGCATTGACCTGTTCCTCTGTAATTTGAGGCGTTCTATTTTACTACACCTATGAGTGTGGCTGCAAGAGCTGTGCCTGTTGGGCTGTCTCTTGTGACGGTTGGTCCGCGCCCCGGTTTGCCATCAGAGGTAGAGTGACAGCTGCCCAGGGGAGGGTGATCTCTGCAGGCGTGCGCCTGGGGTCCCTCCCCATTCGAAAGATGCTGAGAACTCCCTAATCCTTCTGCGTGCAGCTAAGCTCCACTTATGTAGGCATTCACGGGCGTGGCCCTTCTTCCTAGCAGGGGGTTGCTTACTCTCCTAGCTAGATTGCCGCCACATGATTTAGCTGGCCCTGTTGCGTCCAGCCGGTTCTCATGTTCTTCAATAAATGTGACCCACGGGTCTTTACCCACACTTGTGTCTGTGTTATTTATTCAAAGTTATAAATAAGTTTTTATGGTTATTGTGGCTATGTATATAGTTATGGTTGAGTCAGTTCTATGGCTCTTATATATTTTATTACAGCAAGCCAGGAGGAAAGGGCATTTAATTAATTAAGACAGTGGAGGGCAGCATAGCCCAGAATAAACATAATAATTAAGGCCCTCAGGAGTGTGCTGCCGTGAAGTGGCAACAATGTTGCATTAGTGAGGGTGGTGTTTAGCTTACCCTTTAAGTAGTCAGGTTACAGGCCCCAAACCCTCTTTCCAGCTCGTCTTCACAGCTTCCCTCCCTCCCATTAATTTCATACTGCGGCAATCTTTAGGCTGGGCATCACTATGGTGTTTGCAGCAGGGTGTCTGAGGCAGGATGAGGGCTACGCGGCTTGTTTCCTTTAGTCCAAGGACGGTAGTTTTTTGACTCCCCAGGTAGTGGCATGCACACGCGCCTAGTCACACCTGGTCCTACTGGTCTGGAGTACTTTGATTTACACCCTGGTTAGGTGGTTGGTCCGCGCCCCGGTTTGCCATCAGAGGTAGAGTGATGGCTGCCCAGGGGAGGGTGATCTCTGCAGGCGCGCGCCTGGGGTCCCTCCCCCATTCGAAAGATGCTGAGAACTCCCTAAGCCTTCTGTGTGCAGCTAAGCTCCGCTTGTGTAGGCATTCACAGGCGCGGCCCTTCTTCCTAGCAGGGGGTTGCTTACTTTCCTTGCTAGATTGCCGCCACATGTTTTAGCTGGCCCTGTTGCATCAAGCCGGTTCTCATGTTCTTCAATAAGCAAGCCAGGAGGATAGGGCATTTAATTAATTATGGATAAACAGATCCGGAATGTTAGTGATATTTTGGATGAAGTATAATTAATCTGTTGTATTGAAGATGGGCTATAACTGTAGCGCTGAAATTCAAATACTGTGCGCTCCAGCCGTCCACTTCTAAAGAGGCTAAACTTTACCATTACTTTAAACTCTGAAAATTCCAACTACCCGGAGTTTCTCTAAAGTACTGAGTGCCGTTCTACTGATCTCATACGCATATAGCTATCAACATTCTCAAATTCCGCAAGATCCAGATAGTATATCCCTTGCTGAGCTGATAAAGTAACTATCTCACATGGTTTAAAGCAGACACATTTTCCGAATGAATGCACAAGGAGATTTAAAGAACACAAATAAATATTGACGAACCCAGGGAACTGCCGCGCTAAACCTCATATTAGCACGTCGCGGGGCTCTATGAAGAAGGATCTGGATTAGCGTGGCTCTCCAGTGCGCTAGAGGTAAGTATGTAACGCTACAGTTACAGTATGTAACTTTTTCATCTGCAGCAAAGAAACATTTACATTTATTTAATGAATATTCAGTATTCATTTAGTTTAAAGCAAAACAAAAACCAAATAACAGAGGCAACGAATATTCTAAAATTATGTTTTTTGAATATTCGTTATGAAAGATTTTGCCGAACCAAATGTTTTGCCTGTGCACACCTCTAGTTTTACGTCCCTTTAACATTGCTATATTCCATACAACCATTGTCTGTACACTAAAGTGACTCTTCTATCTGTCCCTAAATGTCCTCAGCAGAATTTATTTAATCTATTTAATATTTTGCTAGAACCTCTGGCAATTTTCCTAAGGCAAGAACTATAAGGCATCAGACTTGGTAAACATAATCTGAAAATCTCATTATACGCGGATGATATAATCTTGTTCCTATATAACACTGCGGAAAGTATACCGAAATGTTTAAATATAATAGGTGCTTATAGTAAATTTTCTGGATACAAAATGAACATGAAAAAATCAGAAATACTTTGGATACAAAAAAACAATAAGAGCTACACTAGGCACGGATTTCAAGAGGTTCATCAGATAAAGTTTTTAGGTCTGAATATTAGTAAAAATCCGAATGACTGGTACAAAATCAACTATGAGAAAATATTTGAGAAATTGCCTCAGGAATTAGTGAAATGGAATATGTATAAGCTATCATTATCGGCGAAGATTATGGTAATTAAAACAATAATTTTCCCTAAAATTCTGTTTTTACTACAAAATGTACCATTATTTATAGTGAAGGTAGATATATTCAAATACAATAAAATAGTAGCACAATTTTTATGGAACAATAATAAATCTCGATTAGCAATGAACAAATTCTTACAGCCTAGGAAAGAAGGGGGTCTTGCGCTCCTGTGTCTTAAATATTATAATCTGGTGGCAATGGTTAAATTTGCTGTAGATTGGCTGGTTGAGGGGGTTTATGTAACATTATAAGCTTGAGTCAGAGATAATAGCCCCATTTGACCTCAAGGCAACCCTACATATCGATAGGAAAAAAATTCCTAGTAATGTCAGTGAACTATTCACATTCGATAATATTATAGCGGCATGGCAGAAATATTGTATTCTCTTGAGTAAACAATTTCGAATATCCCATTATTGCCCAATAGTGGGCATGTCTGATTTATCCCCGGGCTTATATGATCAGGTATTCAAAGGGTGGAAGGAGAAAGTTTTAATATACTGGTCTCAGCTTAAATAAGAGGGTACAGATAATATACAATCATTTGCAGAAATAGCGACAAAATTTAATTTATCCACAAACAATTTCTATGCATATTTGCAGACCAGGAGCAATTTTCATCTACATTGTTATCTATATAATATGTTGATAATTAAATCTGGGGCAATGCAATTAGAGAATATTAAAGCGTATTTGAATACGTTTTTTCCTCAGGTACAGACACAAGATGTTAAAATATGTCTTATTAACATGGAAGCTGCTACGGTGGTTTGTAGCTGGAGGAAATCACAATTCAAATTACTGAATAAATATTATCTAACCCCTGATAGAATAAATAAATGGGCAGATATATCATCACGATGTAAATGTTATATATGTAGGGCAGATAAAGCTGACATTATGCATTGTCTTTGGTTTTGCCCGAAAATTATACAATTCTGGGGGAAAGTGAATTTCTGGCTCAACAAATTCTTATGTGTTAAAATATCCCTCTCCCCAGCCAATGTTTTTTTGCTTCATGATGACTGTGAATCTAAAGAGGATAAACTCCTCAGAAATTTAACTATTATGGTAGCACGCAATATAATATTTAAAAATTGGAAGGCTGCTGAAACTCCAAGCTTAAAAGAATGAATAAATAGCATGAATACACAGATGACCATCAAGCTACTTAAAGTGAAGTCTGGGGTTGTGATTATCATTTTTCAATAGCTTCACTAAATTAAGTATGATGTTCATTCATCAAATTATTTACAAATAATAGTAAAAGTTTTATTTTTCTATCGGCTCCGTTTCACTTGTATAATCCGCCCGTCATACTGCCGTTCTTGATTGACAGTTTTTGGATCCAATCTATTGTTTACCCCCGTGGCATCCAGCCCCTTTTCTGTTTCGTCATTTCAATGTTATGTGCATGCGTTAAAACAAACAGCGCGTCATCCTCGTCATGCTCGTTCATGAAACGCGCATGCGTTTTTCCGCTCTCAGAATTGTTGAATACAAAGTAATGTCGGTTAATGAAACGCATGCGCTATTGAGTTGAAGAGACGCATGCGCATTTCAAAGAGACGCTTGTGCACGAGCGTAGTCCGTTTGTCGGAAACAAAGCGACGTCACAGCATAGAAATAAGGAAGTGTGGTAGGGACGGAGCTAATCGCGATAACGGGGGTATTTTATATGTATGTTTTATTTGAAATGGATTAGTAATTTATAAATATAAACTCTGCGACTTAAATAATTTGAAGATAAGGTTTAAAACGGTGTATTGCGAATGGCCAAAATTGACCTTCACTTTAATATTAAGCCTTGCACTGAAAAAAGACTTAAAGTTTTTTTCTCTAAATAGTTAAATTTAATCAGGGACTGGCCACTTACGACACAAATTCAATTTATTCTACCCATACAAAATGCCCCTGAGTTTACCTTACTCATATTAAAAAATGTCTTGCCGCAACAGTATGCAAAATCATTTCAAGCAGAATAAAAAAATAAAGTTTTTTTTTAAAAGCGTTCAGAATTTAACTGTTTTGGATCAGTTCCTTTTCCAAAACTGTTGAGCTTTCCAGTTCTGCGTTCATTGCCTTTTCTTGGGTCTTTTTTTCCCCAGTTTAACACAGAGGGTAAGCAAGTCCTATAAACATATTTTAGCTGTCTGGAGTTTGGCCAGGAATCTTGTTTTTCAGTGCTAGCGAAGGTTAGGCTTTCGGTTTAGTTTTGTGTTTATATTATGTTTTCATCTATTAAATGGGTGCCAAAATAAAAAGGAAATCACCATACAATATGCTGGTGTTTGTCTGGCACGCTCCTGGCATTGTGTTTGCCCAATGGCAAGCAGTACAAAAAAATGAACTTGATTTTAAACGGTTTTACAGAAAACTGTCATGGAAATATATTCTAAAAGCAAAACTAATACCCAGTGCACCAAGGCATTAACAGGACTGTCATTTGTCTATGTGCCTGAGAATATTATATTGTGACATTTTACATACTGGAGTCACTCCCATATAAGTCTCCAATAAGACTGCAGAAGGTTAAATAGACATTAAACTAATTTTATATATGCACCATATTTATCAATGCATTACAAAAGATCTGCAGGCACAATACTTGTTTTCTAAGCATTTACACAGTCATTTTGTTAGTAAATGTTGTATTGTTTTGCAGTCCAACGACATACCCCCTTTTTTAAGAATGTTACTCTTATCTTTTTATTTGTGAGCTTTTGCAATGTTCATTGTCTAACACTTTGCAGTGTCGGAATACTGGATGCTCTCCAGACTATCTGGGGGCTGTGATAAAACCCCAGTTATAGTGCAAGGGAAATACATTATGACATTTTCATTACTTTGTTGATTTACTACTAATAGTTAAAGGGACAGTATACTGTAAAATAGTTTTTCCCTTAATGTGTTTACAATTGCTTTTTTTTACCAACTGCAGAGTAAAAACTGTATGAAAATTAGCTTTTTAAGGTTTATTTGTGTATTTTAAAGCTTTGGTTTTGTGTTTTGAAGCCACAACCTAATAAAATGGTTTGAGCTTGTAGGTATAATCAGATCTCATTACTGAATCACACTGTGTACATATACATGCTTCTTTATCTTATATCTGTAGGTATAATCAGATCTCATTACTTTATCACATTGTGTACATATACATGTGTATGTATCTTATATCTGTAGGTATAATCAGATCTCATTACTGTATCACATTGTGTACATATACCTGTGTCTGTATCTTATATCTGTAGGTATAATCAGATCGTATTACTGTTTCACATTGTGTACATATACATGTGTCTTTATCTAATATCTGTAGGTATAATCAGATCTCATTACTGTATCACACTGTGTACATATACATGTGTCTTTATCTTATATCTGTAGGTATAATCAGATCTCATTACTGTATCACATTGTGTACATATACATGTGTCTTTATCTTATATCTGTAGGTATAATCAGATCTCATTACTGTATCACACTGTGTACATATACATGTGTCTGTATCTTATATCTGTAAATATAATCAGATCTCATTACTGTATCACATTGTGTACATATACATGTGTCTGTATCTTATATCTGTAGGTATAATCAGATCGTATTACTGTATCACATTGTGTACATATACGTGTGTCTGTATCTTATATCTGTAGGTATAATCAGATCTCATTACTGTATCACACTGTGTACATATACATGTGTCTGTATTTTATATCTGTAGGTATAATCAGATCTCATTACTGTATCACACTGTGTACATATACATGTGTCTTTATCTTATATCTGTAGGTATAATCAGATCTCATTACTGTATCACACTGTGTACATATACATGTGTCTGTATCTTATATCTGTAGGTATAATCAGATCTCATTACTGTATCACACTGTGTACATATACATGTGTCTGTATCTTATATCTGTAAATATAATCAGATCTCATTACTGTATCACATTGTGTACATATACATGTGTCTTTATCTTATATCTGTAGGTATAATCAGATCTCATTACTGTATCACATTGTGTACATATACATGTGTCTTTGTCTTATATCTGTAGGTATAATCAGATCTCATTACTGTACATATACATGTGTCTTTATCTTATATCTGTAGGTATAATCAGATCTCATTACTGTATCACACTGTATACATATACATGTGTCTGTATCTTATATCTGTAGGTATAATCAGATCTCATTACTGAATCACACTGTGTACATATACATGTGTCTTTATCTTATATCTGTAGGTATGATCAGATCTCATTACTGTATCACATTGTGTACATATACATGTGTCTGTATCTTATATCTGTAGGTTTAATCAGATCTCATTACTGTATCACACTGTGTACATATACCTGTGTCTTTATCTTATATCTGTAGGTATAATCAGATCTCATTACTTTATCACACTGTGTACATATACATGTGTCTGTATCTTATATCTGTAGGTATAATCAGATCTCATTACTGTATCACACTGTGTACATATACATGTGTCTTTATCTTATATCTGTAGGTATAATCAGATCTCATTACTGTATCCATATACATGTGTCTGTATCTTATATCTGTAGGTATAATCAGATCTCATTACTGTATCACACTGTGTACATATACATGTGTCTTTATCTTATATCTGTAGGTATAATCAGATCTAATTACTATATCACATTGTGTACATATACATGTGTCTGTATCTTATATCTGTAGGTATAATCAGATCTCATTACTATATCACATTGTGTACATATACATGTGTCTGTATCTTATATCTGTAGGTATAATCAGATCTCATTACTGTATCACATTGTGTACATATACATGTGTCTGTATCTTATATCTGTAGGTATAATCAGATCTCATTACTGAATCACACTGTGTACATATACATGTGTCTTTATCTTATATCTGTAGGTATGATCAGATCTCATTACTGTATCACATTGTGTACATATACATGTGTCTGTATCTTATATCTGTAGGTTTAATCAGATCTCATTACTGTATCACACTGTGTACATATACATGTGTCTGTATCTTATATCTGTAGGTATAATCAGATCTCATTACTGTATCACATTGTGTACATATACATGTGTCTTTATCTTATATCTGTAGGTATAATCAGATCTCATTACTGTATCACATTGTGTACATATACATGTGTCTTTATCTTATATCTGTAGGTATAATCAGATCTCATTACTTTATCACATTGTGTACATATACATGTGTCTTTATCTTATATCTGTAGGTATAATCAGATCTCATTACTGTATTACATTGTGTACATATACATGTGTCTTTATCTTATATCTGTAGGTGTAATCAGATCTCATTACTGTATCACACAGTGTACATATACATGTGTCTGTATCTTATATCTGTAGGTATAATCAGATCTAATTACTATATCACATTGTGTACATATACATGTGTCTGTATCTTATATCTGTAGGTATAATCAGATCTCATTACTGTATCACATTGTGTACATATACATGTGTCTGTATCTTATATCTGTAGGTATAATCAGATCTCATTACTGAATCACACTGTGTACATATACATGTGTCTGTATCTTATATCTATAGGTATAATCAGATCTCATTACTGTATCACACTGTGTACATATACATGTGTCTGTATCTTATATCTGTAGGTTTAATCAGATCTCATTACTTTATCACACTGTGTACATATACATGTGTCTGTATCTTATATCTGTAGGTATAATCAGATCTCATTACTTTATCACACTGTGTACATATACATGTGTCTTTATCTTATATCTGTAGGTATAATCAGATCTCATTACTTTATGACATTGTGTACATATACATGTGTCTTTATCTTATATCTGTAGGTATAATCAGATCTCATTACTGTATCACATTGTGTACATATACATGTGTCTGTATCTTATATCTGTAGGTATAATCAGATCTCATTACTGAATCACACTTTGTACATATACATGTGTCTGTATCTTATATCTGTAGGTATAATCAGATCTCATTACTGTATCACATTGTGTACATATACATGTGTCTTTATCTTATATCTGTAGGTATAATCAGATCTCATTACTTTATCACACTGTGTACATATACATGCGTCTTTATATTATATCTGTAGGTATAATCAGATCTCATTACTGTATCACACTGTGTACATATACATGCTTCTTTATCTTATATCTGTAGGTATAATCAGATCTCATTACTGTATCACATTGTGTACATATACATGTGTCTTTATCTTATATCTGTAGGTATAATCAGATCTCATTACTGTATCACATTGTGTACATATACATGTGTCTTTATCTTATATCTGTAGGTATAATCAGATCTCATTACTGCATCACATTGTGTACATATACATGTGTCTGTATCTTATAGCTGTAGGTATAATCAGATCTCATTACTGCATCACATTGTGTACATATACATGTGTCTGTATCTTATATCTGTAGGTATAATCAGATCTCATTACTGTATCACATTGTGTACATATACATGTGTCTTTATCTTATATCTGTAGGTATAATCAGATCTCATTACTGTATCACATTCTGTACATATACATGTGTCTTTATCTTATATCTGTAGGTATAATCAGATCTCATTAATGTATCACATCCTGTACATATACATGTGTCTTTATCTTATATCTGTAGGTATAATCAGATCTCATTAATGTATCACATTGTGTACATATACATGTGTCTGTATCTTATATCTGTAGGTATAATCAGATCTCATTACTGTATCACATTGGGTACATACACATGTGTCTTTATCTTATATCTGTAGGTATAATCAGATCTCATTACTATATCACACTGTGTACATATACATGTGTCTTTATCTTATATCTGTAGGTATAATCAGATCTCATTACTGTATCACATTCTGTACATATACATGTGTCTTTATCTTATATCTGTAGGTATAATCAGATCTCATTACTATATCTCATTGTGTACATATACATGTGTCTGTATCTTATATCTGTAGGTATAATCAGATCTCATTACTGTATCACACTGTGTACATATACATGTGTCTTTATCTTATATCTGTAGGTATAATCAGATCTCATTACTGTATCCATATACATGTGTCTGTATCTTATATCTGTAGGTATAATCAGATCTCATTACTGTATCACACTGTGTACATATACATGTGTCTTTATCTTATATCTGTAGGTATAATCAGATCTAATTACTATATCACATTGTGTACATATACATGTGTCTGTATCTTATATCTGTAGGTATAATCAGATCTCATTACTATATCACATTGTGTACATATACATGTGTCTGTATCTTATATCTGTAGGTATAATCAGATCTCATTACTGTATCACATTGTGTACATATACATGTGTCTGTATCTTATATCTGTAGGTATAATCAGATCTCATTACTGAATCACACTGTGTACATATACATGTGTCTTTATCTTATATCTGTAGGTATGATCAGATCTCATTACTGTATCACATTGTGTACATATACATGTGTCTGTATCTTATATCTGTAGGTTTAATCAGATCTCATTACTGTATCACACTGTGTACATATACATGTGTCTTTATCTTATATCTGTAGGTATAATCAGATCTCATTACTGTATCACACTGTGTACATATACATGTGTCTGTATCTTATATCTGTAGGTATAATCAGATCTCATTACTGTATCACATTGTGTACATATACATGTGTCTTTATCTTATATCTGTAGGTATAATCAGATCTCATTACTGTATCACATTGTGTACATATACATGTGTCTTTATCTTATATCTGTAGGTATAATCAGATCTCATTACTTTATCACATTGTGTACATATACATGTGTCTTTATCTTATATCTGTAGGTATAATCAGATCTCATTACTGTATTACATTGTGTACATATACATGTGTCTTTATCTTATATCTGTAGGTGTAATCAGATCTCATTACTGTATCACACAGTGTACATATACATGTGTCTGTATCTTATATCTGTAGGTATAATCAGATCTAATTACTATATCACATTGTGTACATATACATGTGTCCTGTATCTTATATCTGTAGGTATAATCAGATCTCATTACTGTATCACATTGTGTACATATACATGTGTCTGTATCTTATATCTGTAGGTATAATCAGATCTCATTACTGAATCACACTGTGTACATATACATGTGTCTGTATCTTATATCTATAGGTATAATCAGATCTCATTACTGTATCACACTGTGTACATATACATGTGTCTGTATCTTATATCTGTAGGTTTAATCAGATCTCATTACTTTATCACACTGTGTACATATACATGTGTCTGTATCTTATATCTGTAGGTATAATCAGATCTCATTACTTTATCACACTGTGTACATATACATGTGTCTTTATCTTATATCTGTTAGGTATAATCAGATCTCATTACTTTATCACATTGTGTACATATACATGTGTCTTTATCTTATATCTGTAGGTATAATCAGATCTCATTACTGTATCACATTGTGTACATATACATGTGTCTGTATCTTATATCTGTAGGTATAATCAGATCTCATTACTGAATCACACTTTGTACATATACATGTGTCTGTATCTTATATCTGTAGGTATAATCAGATCTCATTACTGTATCACATTGTGTACATATACATGTGTCTTTATCTTATATCTGTAGGTATAATCAGATCTCATTACTTTATCACACTGTGTACATATACATGCGTCTTTATATTATATCTGTAGGTATAATCAGATCTCATTACTGTATCACACTGTGTACATATACATGCTTCTTTATCTTATATCTGTAGGTATAATCAGATCTCATTACTGTATCACATTGTGTACATATACATGTGTCTGTATCTTATATCTGTAGGTATAATCAGATCTCATTACTGTATCACATTGTGTACATATACATGTGTCTTTATCTTATATCTGTAGGTATAATCAGATCTCATTACTGCATCACATTGTGTACATATACATGTGTCTGTATCTTATAGCTGTAGGTATAATCAGATCTCATTACTGCATCACATTGTGTACATATACATGTGTCTGTATCTTATATCTGTAGGTATAATCAGATCTCATTACTGTATCACATTGTGTACATATACATGTGTCTTTATCTTATATCTGTAGGTATAATCAGATCTCATTACTGTATCACATTCTGTACATATACATGTGTCTTTATCTTATATCTGTAGGTATAATCAGATCTCATTACTGTATCACATCCTGTACATATACATGTGTCTTTATCTTATATCTGTAGGTATAATCAGATCTCATTAATGTATCACATTGTGTACATATACATGTGTCTGTATCTTATATCTGTAGGTATAATCAGATCTCATTACTGTATCACATTGTGTACATATACATGTGTCTGTATCTTATATCTGTAGGTATAATCAGATCTCATTACTGTATCACATTGGGTACATACACATGTGTCTTTATCTTATATCTGTAGGTATAATCAGATCTCATTACTATATCACACTGTGTACATATACATGTGTCTTTATCTTATATCTGTAGGTATAATCAGATCTCATTACTGTATCACATTCTGTACATATACATGTGTCTTTATCTTATATCTGTAGGTATAATCAGATCTCATTACTGTATCTCATTGTGTACATATACATGTGTCTGTATCTTATATCTGTAGGTATAATCAGATCTCATTACTGTATCACACTGTGTACATATACATGTGTCTGTATCTTATATCTGTAGGTATAATCAGATCTCATTACTGTATCACACTGTGTACATATACACGTGTCTGTATCTTATATCTGTAGGTATAATCAGATTTCATTACTGTATCACACTGAGTACATATACATGTGTCTGTATCTTATATCTGTAGGTATAATCAGATCTCATTACTGTATCACATTGTGTACATATACATGTGTCTTTATCTTATAACTGTAGGTATAATCATATCTCATTACTGTATCACACTGTGTACATATACATGTGTCTTTATCTTATATCTGTAGGTATAATCAGATCTCATTACTGTATCACATTCTGTACATATACATGTGTCTTTATCTTATATCTGTAGGTATAATCAGATCTCATTACTGTATCACATTGTGTACATATACATGTGTCTGTATCTTATATCTGTAGGTATAATCAGATCTCATTACTGTATCACATTCTGAACATATACATGTGTCTGTATCTTATATCTGTAGGTATAATCAGATCTCATTACTTTATCACACTGTGTACATATACATGTGTCTTTATCTTATATCTGTAGGTATAATCAGATCTCATTACTTTATCACATTGTGTACATATACATGTGTCTTTATCTTATATCTGTAGGTATAATCAGATCTCATTACTGTATCACATTGTGTACATATACATGTGTCTGTATCTTATATCTGTAGGTATAATCAGATCTCATTACTGAATCACACTGTGTACATATACATGTGTCTGTATCTTATATCTGTAGGTATAATCAGATCTCATTACTGTATCACATTGTGTACATATACATGTGTCTTTATCTTATATCTGTAGGTATAATCAGATCTCATTACTTTATCACACTGTGTACATATACATGTGTCTTTATATTATATCTGTAGGTATAATCAGATCTCATTACTGTATCACACTGTGTACATATACATGCTTCTTTATCTTATATCTGTAGGTATAATCAGATCTCATTACTGTATCACATTGTGTACATATACATGTGTCTGTATCTTATATCTGTAGGTATAATCAGATCTCATTACTGTATCACATTGTGTACATATACATGTGTCTTTATCTTATATCTGTAGGTATAATCAGATCTCATTACTGCATCACATTGTGTACATATACATGTGTCTGTATCTTATAGCTGTAGGTATAATCAGATCTCATTACTGTATCACATTGTGTACATATACATGTGTCTGTATCTTATATCTGTAGGTATAATCAGATCTCATTACTGTATCACATTGTGTACATATACATGTGTCTTTATCTTATATCTGTAGGTATAATCAGATCTCATTACTGTATCACATTGTGTACATATACATGTGTCTTTATCTTATATCTGTAGGTATAATCAGATCTCATTACTGTATCACATCCTGTACATATACATGTGTCTTTATCTTATATCTGTAGGTATAATCAGATCTCATTAATGTATCACATTGTGTACATATACATGTGTCTGTATCTTATATCTGTAGGTATAATCAGATCTCATTACTGTATCACATTGTGTACATATACATGTGTCTGTATCTTATATCTGTAGGTATAATCAGATCTCATTACTGTATCACATTGGGTACATACACATGTGTCTTTATCTTATATCTGTAGGTATAATCAGATCTCATTACTATATCACACTGTGTACATATACATGTGTCTTTATCTTATATATGTAGGTATAATCAGATCTCATTACTGTATCACATTCTGTACATATACATGTGTCTTTATCTTATATCTGTAGGTATAATCAGATCTCATTACTGTATCACATTCTGTACATATACATGTGTCTTTATCTTATATCTGTAGGTATAATCAGATCTCATTACTGTATCACATTGTGTACATATACATGTGTCTGTATCTTATATCTGTAGGTATAATCAGATCTCATTACTGTATCACATTGTGAACATATACATGTGTCTGTATCTTATATCTGTAGGTATAATCAGATCTCATTACTGTATCACATTGTGTACATATACATGTGTCTGTATCTTATATCTGTAGGTATAATCAGATCTCATTACTGTATCACATTGTGTACATATACATGTGTCGTTATCTTATATCTGTAGGTATAATCAGATCTCATTACTGTATCACACTGTGTACATATACATGTGTCTGTATCTTATATCTGTAGGTATAATCAGATATCATTACTGTATCACACTGTGTACATATACATGTGTCTGTATCTTATATCTGTAGGTATAATCAGATCTCATTACTGTATCACACTGTGTACATATACATGTGTATTTATCTTATATCTGTAGGTATAATCAGATCTCATTACTGTATCACATTGTGTACATATACATGTGTCTGTATCTTATATCTGTAGGTATAATCAGATCTCATTAATGTATCACACTGTGTACATATACATGTGTCTTTATCTTATTTCTGTAGGTATAATCAGATCTCATTACTGTATCACATTGTGTACATATACATGTGTCTTTATCTTATATCTGTAGGTATAATCAGATCTCATTACTGTATCACACTGTGTACATATACATGTGTCTGTATCTTATATCTGTAGGTATAATCAGATCCCATTACTGTATCACACTGTGTACATATGCATGTGTCTTTATCTTATATCTGTAGGTATAATCAGATCTCATTACTTTATCACATTGTGTACATATACATGTGTCTTTATCTTATATCTGTAGGTATAATCTTATCTCATTACTGTATCTCATTGTGTACATATACATGTGTCTATATCTTATATCTGTAGGTATAATCAGATCTCATTACTGTATCACACTGTGTACATATACATGTGTATGTATCTTATATCTGTAGGTATAATCAGATCTCATTACTGTATCACACTGTGTACATATACATGTGTCTGTATCTTATATCTGTAGGTATAATCAGATCTCATTACTGTATCACACTGTGTACATATACATGTGTCTGTATCTTATATCTGTAGGTATAATCAGATCTCATTACTGTATCACATTGTGTACATATAACATGTGTCTTTTATCTTATATCTGTAGGTATAATCAGATCTCATTACTGTATCACATTCTTGTACATATACATGTGTCTTTATCTTATATCTGTAGGTATAATCAGATCTCATTACTGTATCACATCTGTACATATTACATGTGTCTTTATCTTATATCTGTAGGTATAATCAGATCTCATTACTGTATCACATTGTGTACATATACATGTGTCTGTATCTTATATCTGTAGGGTATAATCAGATCTCATTACTGTATCACATTGTGTACATATACATGTGTCTTTATCTTATATCTGTAGGTATAATCAGATCTCATTACTGTATCACATTGTGTACATATACATGTGTCTTTATCTTATATCTGTAGGTATAATCAGATCTCATTACTGTATCACATTGTGTACATATACATGTGTCTGTATCTTATATCTGTAGGTATAATCAGATCTCATTACTGTATCACATTGTGTACATATACATGGTGTCTGTATCTTATATCTGTAGGTATAATCAGATCTCATTACTGTATCACATTGTGTACATATACATGTGTCTTTATCTTATATCTGTAGGTATAATCAGATCTCATTACTGTATCACACTGTGTACATATACATGTGTCTTTATCTTATATCTGTAGGTATAATCAGATCTCATTACTGTATCACATTCTGTACATATACATGTGTCTTTATCTTATATCTGTAGGTATAATCAGATCTCATTACTGTATCACATTTGTACATATACATGTGTCTTTATCTTATATCTGTAGGTATAATCAGATCTCATTACTGTATCACATTGTGTACATATACATGTGTCTGTATCTTATATCTGTAGGTATAATCAGATCTCATTACTGTATCACATTGTGTACATATACATGTGTCTGTATCTTATATCTGTAGGTATAATCAGATCTCATTACTGTATCACATTGTGTACATATACATGTGTCGTTATCTTATATCTGTAGGTATAATCAGATCTCATTACTGTATCACATTGTGTACATATACATGTGTCTGTATCTTATATCTGTAGGTATAATCAGATCTCATTACTGTATCACACTGTGTACATATACATGTGTCTGTATCTTATATCTGTAGGTATAATCAGATATCATTACTGTATCACACTGTGTACATATACATGTGTCTGTAGCTTATATCTGTAGGTATAATCAGATCTCATTACTGTATCACATTGTGTACATATACATGTGTCTTTATCTTATATCTGTAGGTATAATCAGATCTCATTACTGTATCACACTGTGTACATATACATGTTGTCTGTATCTTATATCTGTAGGTATAATCAGATCTCATTACTGTATCACACTGTGTACATATACATGTGTCTGTATCTTATATCTGTAGGTATAATCAGATCTCATTACTGTATCACACTGTGTACATATACATGTGTCTTTATCTTATATCTGTAGGTATAATCAGATCTCATTACTGTATCTCATTGTGTACATATACATGTGTCTGTATCTTATATCTGTAGGTATAATCAGATCTCATTACTGTATCACATTGTGTACATATACATGTGTCTGTATCTTATATCTGTAGGTATAATCAGATCTCATTACTGTATCACACTGTGTACATATACATGTGTCTGTATCTTATATCTGTAGGTATAATCAGATCTCATTACTGTATCACACTGTGTACATATACATGTGTCTGTATCTTATATCTGTAGGTATAATCAGATCTCATTACTGTATCACACTGTGTACATATACATGTGTCTGTATCTTATATCTGTAGGTATAATCAGATCTCATTACTGTATCACATTGTGTACATATACATGTGTCTTTATCTTATATCTGTAGGTATAATCAGATCTCATTACTGTATCACATTGTGTACATATATATGTGTCTGTATCTTATATCTGTAGGTATAATCAGATCTCATTACTGTATCACATTGTGTACATATACATGTGTCTGTATCTTATATCTGTAGGTATAATCAGATCTCATTACTGTATCACATTGTGTACATATACATGTGTCTTATCTTATATATGTAGGTATAATCAGATCTCATTACTGTATCACACTGTTTACATATACATGTGTCTTTATCTTATATATGTAGGTATAATCAGATCTCATTACTTTATCACATTGTGTACATATACATGTGTCTTTATCTTATATCTGTAGGTATAATCAGATCTCATTACTGTATCATACTGTGTACATATACATGTGTCTGTATCTTATATCTGTAGGTATAATCAGATCTCATTACTATATCACATTGTGTACATATACATGTGTCTTTATCTTATATCTGTAGGTATAATCAGATCTCATTACTGTATCACATTGTGTACATATACATGTGTCTTTATCTTATATCTGTAGGTATAATCAGATATCATTACTGTATCACATTGTGTACATATACATGTGTCTGTATCTTATATCTGTAGGTATAATCAGATCTCATTACTGTATCACATTGTGTACATATACATGTGTCTGTATCTTATATCTGTAGGTATAATCAGATCTCATTACTGTATCACACTGTGTACATATACATGTGTCTTTATCTTATATCTGTAGGTATAATCAGATCTCATTACTGTATCACACTGTGTACATATACATGTGTCTTTATCTTATATCTGTAGGTATAATCAGATCTCATTACTGTATCACATTGTGTACATATACATGTGTCTTTATCTTATATCTGTAGGTATAATCAGATCTCATTACTTTATCACATTGTGTACATATACATGTGTCTGTATCTTATATCTGTAGGTATAATCAGATCTCATTACTGTATCACACTGTGTACATATACATGTGTCTGTATCTTATATCTGTAGGTATAATCAGATCTCATTACTGTATCACACTGTGTACATATACATGTGTCTGTATCTTATATCTGTAGGTATAATCAGATCTCATTACTGTATCACATTGTGTACATATACATGTGTCTGTATCTTATATCTGTAGGTATAATCAGATCTCATTACTGTATCACACTGTGTACATATACATGTGTCTTTATCTTATATCTGTAGGTATAATCAGATCTCATTACTGTATCATACTGTGTACATATACATGTGTCTTTATCTTATATCTGTAGGTATAATCAGATCTCATTACTGTATCACATTGTGTACATATACATGTGTCTTTATCTTATATCTGTAGGTATAATCAGATCTCATTACTGTATCACACTGTGTACATATACATGTGTCTGTATCTTATATCTGTAGGTATAATCAGATCTCATTACTGTATCACACTGTGTACATATACATGTGTCTTTATCTTATATCTGTAGGTATAATCAGATCTCATTACTGTATCACATTCTGTACATATACATGTGTCTTTATCTTATATCTGTAGGTATAATCAGATCTCATTACTGTATCACATTCTGTACATATACATGTGTCTTTATCTTATATCTGTAGGTATAATCAGATCTCATTACTGTATCACATTGTGTACATATACATGTGTCTTTATCTTATATCTGTAGGTATAATCAGATCTCATTACTGTATCACATTGTGTACATATACATGTGTCTGTATCTTATATCTGTAGGTATAATCAGATCTCATTACTGTATCACATTGTGTACATATACATGTGTCTGTATCTTATATCTGTAGGTATAATCAGATCTCATTACTGTATCACATTGTGTACATATACATGTGTCTGTATCTTATATCTGTAGGTATAATCAGATCTCATTACTGTATCACATTGTGTACATATACATGTGTCTTTATCTTATATCTGTAGGTATAATCAGATCTCATTACTGTATCACACTGTGTACATATACATGTGTCTGTATCTTATATCTGTAGGTATAATCAGATCTCATTACTGTATCACACTGTGTACATATACATGTGTCTTTATCTTATATCTGTAGGTATAATCAGATCTCATTACTGTATCACATTGTGTACATATACATGTGTCTTTATCTTATATCTGTAGGTATAATCAGATCTCATTACTGTATCACACTGTGTACATATACATGTGTCTTTATCTTATATCTGTAGGTATAATCAGATCTCATTACTGTATCACACTGTGTACATATACATGTGTCTTTATCTTATATCTGTAGGTATAATCAGATCTCATTACTGTATCACATTGTGTACATATACATGTGTCTTTATCTTATATCTGTAGGTATAATCTGATCTCATTACTTTATCACATTGTGTACATATACATGTGTCTGTATCTTATATCTGTAGGTATAATCAGATCTCATTACTGTATCACACTGTGTACATATACATGTGTCTGTATCTTATATCTGTAGGTATAATCAGATCTCATTACTGTATCACACTGTGTACATATACATGTGTCTGTATCTTATATCTGTAGGTATAATCAGATCTCATTACTGTATCACATTGTGTACATATACATGTGTCTTTATCTTATATCTGTAGGTATAATCAGATATCATTACTGTATCACATTGTGTACATATATATGTGTCTTTATCTTATATCTGTAGGTATAATCAGATCTAATTACTATATCACATTGTGTACATATATATGTGTCTGTATCTTATATCTGTAGGTATAATCAGATCTCATTACTGTATCACATTGTGTACATATACATGTGTCTATTTTATATATGTAGGTATAATCAGATCTCATTACTGTATCACACTGTATACATATACATGTGTCTTTATCTTATATATGTAGGTATAATCAGATCTCATTACTTTATCACATTGTGTACATATATATGTGTCTTTATCTTATATCTGTAGGTATAATCAGATCTCATTACTGTATCATACTGTGTACATATACATGTGTCTGTATCTTATATCTGTAGGTATAATCAGATCTCATTACTATATCACATTGTGTACATATACCTGTGTCTTTATCTTATATCTGTAGGTATAATCAGATCTCATTACTGTATCACATTGTGTACATATACATGTGTCTTTATCTTATATCTGTAGGTATAATCAGATATCATTACTTTATCACATTGTGTACATATACATGTGTCTGTATCTTATATCTGTAGGTATAATCAGATCTCATTACTGTATCACATTGTGTACATATACATGTGTCTGTATCTTATATTTGTAGGTATAATCAGATCTCATTCCTGTATCACACTGTGTACATATACATGTGTCTTTATCTTATATCTGTAGGTATAATCAGATCTCATTACTGTATCACATTGTGTACATATACATGTGTCTTTATCTTATATCTGTAGGTATAATCAGATCTCATTACTGTATCACACTGTGTACATATACATGTGTCTTTATCTTATATCTGTAGGTATAATCAGATCTCATTACTGTATCACATTGTGTACATATACATGTGTCTTTATCTTATATCTGTAGGTATAACCAGATCTCATTACTGTATCACATTGTGTACATATACATGTGTCTGTATCTTATATCTGTAGGTATAATCAGATCTCATTACTGTATCACACTGTGTACATATACATGTGTCTGTATCTTATATCTGTAGGTATAATCAGATCTCATTACTGTATCACATTGTGTACATATACATGTGTCTGTATCTTATATCTGTAGGTATAATCAGATCTCATTACTGTATCACATTGTGTACATATACATGTGTCTGTATCTTATATCTGTAGGTATAATCAGATCTCATTACTGTATCACACTGTGTACATATACATGTGTCTGTATCTTATATCTGTAGGTATAATCAGATCTCATTACTGTATCACATTGTGTACATATACATGTGTCTGTATCTTATATCTGTAGGTATAATCAGATCTCATTACTGTATCACACTGTGTACATATACATGTGTCTGTATCTTATATCTGTAGGTATAATCAGATCTCATTACTGTATCATACTGTGTACATATACATGTGTCTGTATCTTATATCTGTAGGTATAATCAGATCTCATTACTTTATCACACTGTGTACATATACATGTGTCTTTATCTTATATCTGTAGGTATAATCAGATCTCATTACTTTATCACATTGTGTACATATACATGTGTCTCTATCTTATATCTGTAGGTATAATCAGATCTCATTACTGTATCACACTGTGTACATATACATGTGTCTGTATCTTATATCTGTAGTTATAATCAGATCTCATTACTGTATCACATTGTGTACATATACATGTGTCTGTATCTTATATCTGTAGGTATAATCAGATCTCATTACTGTATCACATTGTGTACATATACATGTGTTTGTATCTTATATCTGTAGGTATAATCAGATCTCATTACTGTATCATACTGTGTACATATACATGTGTCTGTATCTTATAGCTGTAGGTATAATCAGATCTCATTACTGTATCACATTGTGTACATATGCATGTGTATTTATCTTATATCTGTAGGTATAATCAGATCTCATTACTGTATCACATTGTGTACATATACATGTGTCTGTATCTTATGTCTGTAGGTATTATCAGATCTCATTACTGTATCACATTGTGTACATATACATGTGTCTGTATCTTATATCTGTAGGTATAATCAGATCTCATTACTGTATCACATTGTGTACATATACATGTGTCTGTATCTTATATCTGTAGGTATAATCAGATCTCATTACTGTATCACATTGTGTACATATACATGTGTCTTTATCTTATATCTGTAGGTATAATCAGATCTCATTACTGTATCACATTGTGTACATATACATGTGTCTTTATCTTATATCTGTAGGTATAATCAGATCTCATTACTGTATCACACTGTGTACATATACATGTCTGTATCTTATATCTGTAGGTATAATCAGATCTAATTACTATATCACATTGTGTACATATACATGTGTCTGTATCTTATATCTGTAGGTATAATCAGATCTCATTACTTTATCACATTGTGTACATATACATGTGTCTTTATCTTATATCTGTAGGTATAATCAGATCTCATTACTTTATCACATTGTGTACATATATATGTTTCTTTATCTTATATCTGTAGGTATAATCAGATCTCATTACTGTATAACACTGTGTACATATACATGTGTCTTTATATTATATCTGTAGGTATAATCAGATCTCATTACTGTATCACATTGTGTACATATACATGTGTCTTTATCTTATATCTGTAGGTATAATCAGATCTCATTACTGTATCACATTGTGTACATATACATGTGTCTTTATCTTATATCTGTAGGTATAATCAGATCTAATTACTATATCACATTGTGTACATATATATATGTGTCTGTATCTTATATCTGTAGGTATAATCAGATCTCATTACTGTATCACATTGTGTACATATACATGTGTCTATTTTATATATGTAGGTATAATCAGATCGTATTACTGTATCACACTGTGTACATATACATGTGTCTATATCTTATATCTGTAGGTATAATCAGATCTCATTAGTGTATCACATTGTGTACATATACATGTGTCTTTATCTTATATCTGTAGGTATAATCAGATCTCATTACTTTATCACACTGTGTACATATACATGTGTCTTTATCTTATATCTGTAGGTATAATCAGATCTCATTACTTTATCACACTGTGTACATATACATGTGTCTTTATCTTATATCTGTAGGTATAATCAGATCTCATTACTGTATCACATTGTGTACATATACATGTGTCTTTATCTTATATCTGTAGGTATAATCAGATCTCATTACTGTATCACATTATGTACATATACATGTGTCTTTATCTTATATCTGTAGGTATAATCAGATCTCATTACTGTATCACACTGTGTACATATACATGTGTCTTTATCTTATATCTGTAGGTATAATCAGATCTCATTACTGTATTACATTGTGTACATATACATGTGTCTTTATCTTATATCTGTATGTATAATCAGATCTCATTACTTTATCACATTGTGTACATATACATGTGTCTTTATCTTATATCTGTAGGTATAATCAGATCTCATTACTTTATCACACTGTGTACATATACATGTGTCTATCTTATATCTGTAGGTATAATCAGATCTCATTACTTTATCACACTGTGTACATATACATGTGTCTGTATCTTATATCTGTAGGTATAATCAGATCTCAATACTGTATCACATTGTGTACATATACATGTGTCTGTATCTTATATCTGTAGGTATAATCAGATCTCATTACTTTATCACATTGTGTACATATACATGTGTCTGTATCTTATATCTGTAGGTATATTCAGATCTCATTACTTTATCACATTGTGTACATATACATTTCTTTATCTTATATCTGTAGGTATAATCAGATCTCATTACTTTATCACATTGTGTACATATACATGTGTCATTATCTTATATCTGTAGGTATAATCAGATCTCATTACTGTATCACATTGTGTACATATACATGTGTCTGTATCTTATATCTGTAGGTATAATCAGATCTCATTACTGTATCACATTGTGTACATATACACGTGTCTTTATCTTATATCTGTAGGTATAATCAGATCTCATTACTGTATCACATTGTGTACATATACATGTGTCTTTATCTTATATCTGTAGGTATAATCAGATCTCATTACTGTATCACACTGTGTACATATACATGTGTCTGTATCTTATATCTGTAGGTATAATCAGATCTCATTACTGTATTACATTGTGTACATATACATGTGTCTTTATCTTATATCTGTAGGTATAATCAGATCTCATTACTGTATCACATTGTGTACATATACATGTGTCTTTATCTTATATCTGTAGGTATAATTAGATCTCATTACTGTATCACATTGTGTACATATACATGTGTCCTTATCTTATATCTGTAGGTATAATCAGATCTCATTACTATATCACATTGTGTACATATACATGTGTCTTTATCTTATATCTGTAGGTATAATCAGATCTCAATACTTTATCACATTGTGTAAATATACAGCTTATTTATCTTATATCTGTAGGTATAATCAGATCTCATTACTTTATCACATTGTGTACATATACAGCTTCTTTATCTTATATCTGTAGGTATAATCAGATCTCATTACTGTATCACACTGTGTACATATACATGTGTCTTTATCTTATATCTGTAGGTATAATCAGATCTCATTACTATATCACATTGTGTACATATACATGTGTCTTTATCTTATATCTGTAGGTATAATCTGATCTCAATACTTTATCACATTGTGTAAATATACAGCTTCTTTATCTTATATCTGTAGGTATAATGAGATCTTATTACTGTATCACATTGTGTACATATACATGTGTCTTTATCTTATATCTGTAGGTATAATGAGATCTTATTACTGTATCACATTGTGTACGTATACTTGCTTCTTTATCTTATATCTGTCCGTAAACCAATCACCAATACTTGGAGAGAACAATGGAAAATCAACATTGTATTACCTTATCTCTGCTATACCCCACTGGGAGTGTAATTTCTTCTGCTGGCTGCGTTTACAAAACTTATCTATAGCTTGGACCTGCGGCCACAAACTTTCAGAATAGGTGGGGATACCACATGCTAAATCAACTATTTCAAATGCTGATATAAGGGTAAAGGAGCTACTTGTAAACAATTGAATACACTCCAGCAGGTAAAGTGGATAATTGGGAACAAATTAAAGGGGAGAAATAGAAAAATTTTGAGTAAACTGTCCCTTTAATACTTTTATGGAGATTTATATTTTGAGATTTATGTCCCTTATAAGTTGTTGTTTTTATATATTTAACTATGTTACTGCTGAGCCTTGTTCACAGTATTTCACACACATTTTGCTTTTCCACATTAGCATCAGTTTATTTTCCAAAAACAACATTTACAATTTTACACCTATAATGTTCAATTAAAGGGACACTAGTCAAAATTAAACTATCATGATTCGGATAGGGCATGACATTTTAAAAAACTTTCCAATTTACGTTTATCATCAAATTTGCTTTGTTCTCTTGGTATTTTTTGTTGAATGCTTAACCTAGGTAAGCTCATATGCAAATTTCTAATCCCTTGGAGACCGCCTCTTAACTTTTTGACAGTTTTCAGAGCTAGACAGCGCTAGTTCATGTGTGCCATATAGATAAAATTGTTCTCGCGCTCGTGGAGTTACCTAGGAGTCAGCACTGATTGGCTAAAATGCAAGTCTGTTGCAAGCACTGAAATAAGGGGGCAGTCAGCAGAGGCTTAGATACAAGGTAATTACATAGGCAAAATGTATATTAATATAACTGTGTTGGTTATGCAAAACTGGGGAATGGGTAATAAATAGCTTATCTATGTTTTTAACAATAAAATGCTGGTGTAGACTGTCCCTTTAATGTTATTCATGGGTAAATTTCCTATATCAGTTTAAATCCAATGCCATCTTTTTCAAATACAGAAATGGTGTTATTGTTTGCAGTGTGACTGCTCAGCTGATGACAAAGGTATATTGTGAGCCGTAAACAGCCTAAACCGCAGCACTCTCGCATCGCAAACACTAGTTAAATATTATTAACCCCTAATCTGCTGCCCCCAATATCGCTGCCACCTTCATAAATTTATTAACCCCTAATCTGCCGCCTCCAATGTCGCCGCCGCCACTATACTAAAGTTATCAACCCCTAAACCTCTGGCCTCCTACATCACTAACACTAAATAAATATATTAACCCCTAACCCTAACACCCCTAACTTTAATATAATTAAAATAAATATAAATAAAAATTACTATCATTACCTGTGACGGACCGCCTGGTACCCTGAATGAGTACCTCTGTCAGAACACTTCCCTTGTCCTGGATATCCCTTTATCCAGAGCAATAGCTCCTGGTATCTCCCTTTGACCACAGTCTAACGTTATAGAGGGGAACAGAACTGAGACAACACTCAGTGGTCTGAACACAAAAATGAACACTTTATTTAAATGCAGCACACAGATTTATACACCCTGGCATTACAGAGTCACAGAGCTTCAGGTTACAAAGGGAATTGGTTAAACAGTAAAGCAAACATATGAACAATAAATCAAACCTCTAACAACTGTCTATTCACAGGTAAAACAGATTAACATATCAAATTAATTAACTGGGGAGGAAAGTTTACTCAGACAATTTGATGTTGGGCAGTCTAGTTAACATAATCACACAGGAACACAATCAGTTTACCCAGACAGACTCATGAGACACATTCAGATCAGAAAGGTAAATAAAATACATTTTATTACAAAATAATAAAACAGCTCTTATTAATTATTAAGTCCTTTATGCCCACTTGGTTTATAGAGTCACAATTGCTCCTACAAGGGGCACTCACACCCTGTACCCATCCTGTATTTATGGATACAGGATGACATGGACATAAGACAGAGTTATGAAAGTACATGGGGTGTCCAGCATATATAATTCCACATTTCCATGCAGTCTCTGGGTATCCTTAAGCCCATGTACCTCCTGCCCAAAGAATGTTCCATAACAGGCCCTCAGATCTTGGTGACTCACGTCACATATCTCCCCCTTCGGAAGGAGACTAACACAGGAGGAGACAACAGACGGGTTGACTTTGAAGTTAGTCCATAGATCCATTCCCCCAAAGCCCGTATCCACACAGTACCCCAAACAAAGTGTCCCAAACAGAGCATCACTCACCCGGCCGGCCTCTGCCTCTCTCATAGAACATACCCGCTGCTGGGGAGAAGTGCTGACTGTCCCTTCTCCGTGGAGTCCTTTCAGTCGCTGGAGAGAAGACTGGGTGGCTGGGCTCACTCCAACATGCTGTTGCGGATCTGGGCCAACTGCCCAGCATCCCTGGAGAATACAAGTGGAGACTGCAGTCCCATCCACTTGTACTGGATAGGAATCTGCCATTGCTTTCAGAGAGAGGCCGACATCTCTCGGTCCCAATGCCAGCTCCTCCACTGGGATTGCTGCATGCTCCTCCGGTCCCTCTGCCAGCGTGAGGCTGTCATTCCTGTTTTCTGGGGTGCCGGTTAGGGGTGGGCAGAGGCCAACAACCCTCTGCCCTGTTGCCTGCTCTTCTGTTGGGTAATCCGCATCTGACACCTCAGAGGAAAAGTCAATTAGATTCACAATCTCTGGGTCTAGCTGGGGAGATAACAGGGTAGAATTCTATCAGCCAATCAGAATTCAAGGGACACCATCTTGGATGACGTCATTTAAAGGGACACTTCATTCTTCAATAGCCATCGAAAGAAGAGGATGCTCCGCGCCGGATGTCTTGAAGATGGAGCCACTCCGCGTCGGAAGGATGAAGATTGAAGATGCCGCGCCTGGATGAAGACTTCTGCATGCCTTGAGGGTGACTTTATGCCGCTTGGATGAAGACTTCTCCCGGCTTCATTAAGGACTTCTGCCCGCATGGATGAAGACTTCTCCTGGTTGGATGAGGATGGATGTCCGGTCTTCAAAAACTAAGTGGATCTTCGGGGGTTAGTGTTAAGTTTTATTAAGGGTTTATTGGGTGGGTTTTATTTTTAGCTTAGGGTTTTGGGCACCAAAAAGGAGCTAAATGCCATTTTAAGGGCATTTCCCATTCAAAATGACTTTTTTTCCGGGCAATGGGGAGCTTAGGTTTTTTAAGATAGGATTTTATTTGGGGGGTTTGGTTGTGTGGGTGGTGGGTTTTACTGTTGGGGGGTTGTTTGTATATTTTTTTTTACAGGTAAAAGAGCTGATTTCTTTGGGGCAATGCCCGCAAAAGGCCCTTTTAAGGGCTATTGGCAGTTTAGTTTAGGCTAGGGTTTTTTGTTGTTTTTTTTGGGGGGGGGGGGCTTTTTGATTTTGATATTAGATTAGGTGTAATTTATTTGATAATTTCTTTTTTATTTTGTGTAATTTAGTGTTTATTTTTTTGTAATTTAGTTAATTGTATTTAATTAATGTAATTTATTTAATTTTAGTGTAATGTTAGGTGTTAGTGTGAGGCAGGTTAGGTTTTATTTTACAGGTAAATTTGTATTTATTTTAACTAGGTAGTTAATAAATAACTATTTACTAACTAGTCTACCTAGTTAAAATAGATACAAACTTAGCTGTGAAATAAAAATAAAACCTAAGATAGCTACAATGTAACTATTAGGGTTTATTTTACAGGTAAGTATTTAGTTTTAAATAGGAATTATTTAGGTAATGATATTAAGTTTTATTTAGATTTATTTCAATAATATTAAAGTTAGGGGTGTTAGGGTTAGGTTTAGGGGTTAATATATTTATTTAGTGTTAGTGATGTGGGAGGCCAGAGGTTTAGGGGTTAATAACTTTAGTATGTTGGGGGCGGCAGATTAGGGGTTAATAAATTTATGTAGGTGGTGGCGGCGACATTGGGGGCGGCAGATTAGGGGTTAATAAGTGTAGGTAGGTGGTGGCGGCGACAGATTAGGGGTTAATAAGTGTAATGTAGGTGTCGGCGACATTGGGGGCGGCAGATTGGGGGTTAATAAGTATAATGTCTGTGTCGGCGATGTTGGGGCGGCAGATTAGGGGTTAATAAGTATGTCTGTGTCGGCAATGTCGGGGGCAGCAGATTAGGGGTGTTTAGACTCAGGGTTTATATTAGGGTGTTAGGTGTAAACATAGATTTTGTTTCCCCATAGACATCAATGGGGCTGCGTTACGGAGCTTTGCGCTCCTTTATTGCAGGTGTTAGGCTTTTTTTTAGCCGGCTCTCCCCATTGATGTCTATGGGGAAATCGTGCACGAGCACGTCAAACCAGCTCAAAGCAGCACTGGTATTTGTGTGCAGTATGGAGCTCAATGCAGCCATATCGCCGGGTTTTTGCAAACCTGTAATAGCAGCGCTATTAAAGGTGAGCGGTGGAAATAACTTGCAAGTTATTACCGAGTCACTCATAACACAAAACTCGTAAGCTAGCTGATTGTGTTGTTAAATCTTTTGTCAAACATTTAAAGCAATAGGTTTTCTAAATTTGGTGATGCAATGTCAGTTATTATGTCACTGATGATGTCATATGATGCTTGATGTTAATGTTGATTATGTACATGAGGTCACGTGTGATGTCAGAACTGAAATAATTTATGTCAATGATGATGTGACAAAAAAAAAAATGATGTCCAGATTCCCAGGCTTTTAATTTGAACATGATTGAGAATATTAAAGGGATACTGAACCCAATTTTTTATGATTCAGATAAAGCAGCAATTTTAAGCAACTTTCTAATTTACTCCTATTATCAAATTTTCTTTGTTTTCTTGCTATCTTTATTTGAAAAAGCAGGATTGTAAGCTTACAAGACGGCCCATCTTTGGTTCAGAACCTGGGTAGCACTTACTTATTGGTGGGTAAATGTAGCGCTACCCAGGGTTCTGAATCAAAGATGGGCCATCTTGTAAGCTTACACTCCTGCTTTTTCAAATAAAGATACCAAGAGAACAAAGAAAAATTGATAATAGAAGTAAAATAGAAAGTTGCTTAAAATTGTCTGCTCTAAAAATTTGGGTTCAGTGTCCCTTTAATGTAATTTTTTTGACAATGTATATATTATATGTCATATTCAACAGTCTACATTAGCTGTCAATCATGCCCACTGGGTACCTACTGCAGCCGTCCATATTACTGCTATGATCACAGCAAGTCTACTCAAAACTACACAGTTCAAATGAAGAATTAAGAAGACATAAACAGGCCCATTTATCAAAGGGCTTGCGGACCTGATCCGACACTGCGGATCAGGTCCGCAAGACCTCGCTAAATGCGGAGAGCAATACGCTCTCCGCATTTAACATTGCACCAGCAGCTCACAAGAGCTGCTGGTGCAACGCCGCCCCCTGCTGACTCGCGGCCAATCGGCCGCCAGCAGGGAGCTGTCAATCAACCCGATCGTATTCGATCGGGTTGATGTCCGGCGATTCCTGTCCGCCTGTTCAGAGCAGGCGGACAGGGTTATGGAGCAGCGATCTTTAGACCGCTGCTTCATAAGTTGTGTTTCTGGCGAGTCTGAAGACTCGCCAGAAACACGGCCCTTCAAGCTCCATACGAAGCTTGATAAATGGTCCTGTAAACCTAGACTAGGATTCCAGACATCATCCTCATTATCCTATAATGTTCCAATAATGATCTCTTAAAAGGAAGTTCCCATCCTGCATCATTTATATTGTTATTGAGGGACTGGGACGTTCCAGAGCAAACTAAACCAGGGCTCCAGAGGCTTCATATGCTACAGGAATGACACGTTGTGCATGTTCCTGTGTCTGTCATAGTGGTAAAGGGAAATTCATTAGAGCAAGTATGTGTTTAATTCCCATGAATGTGGTAAACACACATAGCTAAAATCATGCTTCTGAACAGGACAGAGATAGGCAGCTACATAGATATGCCACTCCTAATTGGCTTATTGGCTATGACCTTCTGGCCAGGAGCTGTAATGTGTTGTAGACCTTTAGCTATGTGTTTAAATGGACACTAAAACCAAACAAAGGTAGAGAATACAGTTTTAAACAACATTCCATTTTACTTCTATTGTCTAATTTGCTTTATTTTTTAGATATCCTTTGTTAAAGAAATAGCAATGCACATGGGTGAGCCAATCACACGTGGCATCATTGTGCCGCCACCAATCAGCAGCTACTGAGCCTATCTAGATATGCTTTCCAGCAAAGAATATCAAGAGAATGCAGCAAATTAGATAAAAGAAGTAAATTAGAAAGTTGTGTAAAATTGCATGCTCTGTCTAAATCATGAAAGATAAAAAAAATTGGGTTTCAAACTTTCCATTTCACTTCCATTATCTAAAAGTGCAGTCTTTTTATATTTAACTTTCTATGGCACCTACTGAGCATGTGCAAGATTCACAGAATATGGGGCCCATTTATCAGGCTCTGGATGGAGCTTGAGGGCTCGCCAGAAACAGCAGTTATGAAGCAGCGGTCTAAAGACCATAACCCTGTACGCCTGAGCAGGCAGACAGACATCGCCGGAAATCAACCAGATCGAGTACGATCGGCTTGATTGACACCTTCCTGCTGGCGGAATCTGCAGGGGGCGGCGTTGCACTAGCAGCTCTTGTGAATACGGACAGCGTATTGCTCTCCGCATTCAGCAAGGTCTGACGGACCTGATCTGGCAGACCTGATATCTCCCTATATGTACATGCATTTTGTGATTGGCTGATGGCGGTCACATGATGCATCACATCATTTTTAATTAAGTTATTCTACAAAGTCTATTGGTTCTTTTAGTACATGATGAGAAAGGTGCGTGGTCTTATAAATTAGAGCTTTTATACATTAGACTGTCCATTTACCAGACAGCCCCCACTAGTGCACTCATTCTCATCAGATCTGCAAGTTGTCAATGGAGAATGATCTGTATCATAACAGTTCATTCCCAGCAAATAGTTCCAGTGTGAAGCGTACCGACATAAGAAATAGTGTTCATGAAGTCTTCGTGCTGAGCCTAAGGGGTAGATATATTAATGGTCGAGCGGACACGATTTGCTGTAGCGAATCATGTCCGCTCGACCTCGCTAAATGTTGGCATTTAACATGCCACCCCTGCTCACTGGCAGCCAATCGGCCGCTAGCAGGGGCCGTCAATCATCCCGATCGTATTGTGACGATTTGGTGGCGGACAAGTTAAAGAGCAGCGGCCTTATGACCGCTGCTTCTTAACTTCAGTTTCCGGCGAGCCTAAAACAATAGGGCTCCGAAGCAGCATTCGCTGCATAATAAATGGAGCCCTAAACGTAGGTGGCAAATCCTGACCTAGCCTCTAAATTGCCCCACCCCTGGCAGTTCTCTTTTCATGTGTGAGATATTGTGTATTGGAGAATGTAGGTGAAGTGTACTCAGAACACGTTCTTGCCTGTACAACAAGCCACGTCAGCAACCTCACAAGCGTCTATAAATCTAGGTCAATATATTACAATTTATATTAATAGGGAATCGAATGTGTCTCTTGCAATTCCCATAGACTGATACAGAATTCCTTTAGTATGTGGAGCTAATGCATAAGACAAGTCAGACTAATGAGCTTTGCTAGGTGAATAAGCTTTGTAGTCTCAAAACTAGATGAACCTAACATGAACTGGTCAGTCTGGTTTAATTAAAAACTCATCAAGTCAGGAGATATGTTTCCCTTACTGTACACTAGATTACAAGTGGAGCACAATCACTAGCACAGAGTATATTATCTGTGGCGCTACCTTGCACAAACAATAACACACAATCAGATATTGCAAAGAAATATTTTACCCAAAGCATCTTAATACAACTGAAACTTTTTTAGTGTGTTGTGTACTTTTAATGGTTTGCGCATATATATATACTGTATATTAGATCCATATTGATCTATAAACCAAGAATAAGGGCTAGATTATGAATTGAGCGCTATTGTTTGCACACAAGCGTTATGTTTTCGAGGCCGTTTACGCACACGTTAAATGACGCTTGTTTTACAATTTGAAAGTAAACGTGGACGTGTGAGCACGATCACAATTTACGCTAGAATGATTACCGCAACCTCAGAGCTCTAATACAGAGAATCATGTCCGATCGACCATTAATAAATCTACCCCTTGAAGTTAAGATTTCCATATTTCATACAATGAAGTCCATAAACTGATGACGGAGAGAATACATATTATGTCTGCAATAATGAAATAATACTAATTAACTGCTGATAAATGATATCATTTTGTCACATGTAAATAAATATTTCAGTGTTACATTTACTAATAAAAGTTGAACTGGATAACAATTCTGTAAACAAGCTGGAAAAAAAAGGTTTCTCTGTTAAAAAAGAACCAAAATAGTGATAATTATCAGCCCTTAGTGTCACCTGACAGCACCAGAGAGGAAGAGAGCTGACACTTTCTTGTTTGCAGTTGTCTCTATCTTTCCTGCATGACCTCTTGTTCTAGCATGTTGTTCATTTCCTTCCTGTTTTATCAGCTGTAAATTATTAACCTACTGCTCACCTACCCTGTGTTTATTAAATGCAAAACGTACTTCTTCATAAATGAACTAATTAATATAATACATTACAATAAAATAACAATATTTGTTTTGCTTGGTTTAGTGTAAAATTTGTGTTCCCTGCTCTCTAGTGCGACCACAAGTTACATTCTGCAACACTATGTGCCCCCTCTCCCCTCTGTGCGCCCCCTCTCCCCTCTGTGCGTCCCCTCTCTCATCTGTGTGCCCCCTCCCTCCTCTGTGTGCCCCCTCCCTCCTCTGTGTGCCCCCTCCCTCCTCTGTGTGCCCCCTCTCTCCTCTGTGTGCCCCCTCTCTCCTCTCTGTGCCCCCTCTCTCCTCTGTGTGCCCCCTCTCTCCTCTGTGTGCCCCCTCCCTCCTCTCTGTGCCCCCTCTCTCCTCTGTGCGCCCCCTCCCTCCTCTGTGTGCCCCCTCCCTCCTCTGTGTGCCCCCTCTCTCCTCTGTGTGCCCCCTCCCTCCTCTCTGTGCCCCCTCTCTCCTCTGTGTGCCCCCTCCCTCCTCTCTGTGCCCCCTCTCTCCTCTGTGTGCCCCCTCTCTCTCCTCTGTGTGCCCCCTCTCTCTCCTCTCTGTGCCCCCTCTCTCCTCTGTGTGCCCCCTCTCTCTCCTCTGTGTGCCCCCTCTCTCTCCTCTGTGTGCCCCCTCTCTCTCCTCTGTGTGCCCCCTCTCTCTCCTCTGTGTGCCCCCTCTCTCTCCTCTGTGTGCCCCCTCTCTCCTCTGTGTGCCCCCTCTCTCTCCTCTGTGTGCCCCCTCTCCCCTCTGTGCGCCCCCTCTCTCCTCTGTGTGCCCCCTCCCTCCTCTGTGTGCCCCCTCCCTCCTCTCTGTGCCCCCTCTCTCCTCTGTGTGCCCCCTCCCTCCTCTGTGTGCCCCCTCCCTCCTCTCTGTGCCCCCTCTCTCCTCTGTGTGCCCCCTCTCTCTCCTCTGTGTGCCCCCTCTCTCTCCTCTGTGTGCCCCCTCTCTCTCCTCTGTGTGCCCCCTCCCTCCTCTGTGTGCCCTCTCTCTCTCTCTCCTCTGTGTGCCCCCTCTCTCTCTCTCCTCTGTGTGCCCCCTCTCTCTCTCCTCTGCATGCCCCCTCTCTCTCTCTCTCCTCTGTGTGCCCCCTCTCTCTCTCTCTCCTCTGCATGCCCCCCACTCTCTCTCTCTCTCTCTCTCTCTCCTCTGTGTGCCCCCTCTCTCTCCTCTGTGTGCCCCCTCTCTCTCCTCTGTGTGCCCCCTCTCTCTCCTCTGTGTGCCCCCTCTCCCCTCTGTGCGCCCCCTCTCCCCTCTGTGCGCCCCCTCTCTCCTCTGTGCGCCCCCTCCCTCCTCTGTGTGCCCCCTCCCTCCTCTCTGTGCCCCCTCTCTCCTCTGTGTGCCCCCTCCCTCCTCTCTGTGCCCCCTCTCTCCTCTGTGTGCCCCCTCTCTCCTCTGTGTGCCCCCTCTCTCTCCTCTGTGTGCCCCCTCTCTCTCCTCTGTGTGCCCCCTCCCTCCTCTCTGTGCCCCCTCTCTCCTCTGTGTGCCCCCTCCCTCCTCTCTGTGCCCCCTCTCTCCTCTGTGTGCCCCCTCTCTCCTCTGTGTGCCCCCTCTCTCTCCTCTGTGTGCCCCCTCTCTCTCCTCTGTGTGCCCCCTCCCTCCTCTGTGTGCCCCCTCTCTCTCTCTCCTCTGTGTGCCCCCTCTCTCTCTCCTCTGTGTGCCCCCTCTCTCTCTCCTCTGTGTGCCCCCTCTCTCTCTCCTCTGTGTGCCCCCTCTATCCTCTGTGTGCCCCCTCTCTCCTCTGTGTGCCCCCTCTCTCCTCTGTGTGCCCCCTCTCTCCTCTGTGTGCCCCCTCTCTCCTCTGTGTGCCCCCTCTCTCTCCTCTGTGTGCCCCCTCTCTCCTCTATATGCCCCTTCTCTCCTCTGTGTGCTCCCTCTGTGTGCCCCCTCTCTCTCCTCTGTGTGCCCCTTCTCTCCTCTGTGTGCTCCCTCTGTGTGCCCCCTCTCTCTCCTCTGTGTGCCCCTTCTCTCCTCTGTGTGCTCCCTCTGTGTGCCCCCTCTCTCTCCTCTGTGTGCCCCCTCTCTCTCCTCTGTGCGCCCCCTCTCTCCCCTCTGTGCGCCCCCTCTCTCCCCTCTGTGCGCCCCCTCTCTCCCCTCTGTGCGCTCCCTCTCTCCCCTCTGTGCGCTCCCTCTCTCCCCTCTGTGCGCCCCCTCTCTCTCCTCAGTGCGCCCCCTCTCTCTCCTCTGTGCGCCCCCTCTCTCTCCTCTGTGCGCCCCCTCTCTCTCCTCTGTGCGCCCCCTCTCTCTCCTCTGTGCGCCCCCTCTCTCTCCTCTGTGCGCCCCCTCTCTCTCCTCTGTGCGCCCCCTCTCTCTCCTCTGTGCGCCCCCTCTCTCTCCTCTGTGCGTCCCCTCTCTCTCCTCTGTGCGTCCCCTCTCTCTCCTCTGTGCGTCCCCTCTCTCTCCTCTGTGCGTCCCCTCTCTCTCCTCTGTGCGTCCCCTCTCTCTCCTCTGTGCGTCCCCTCTCTCTCCTCTGTGCGTCCCCTCTCTCTCCTCTGTGCGTCCCCTCTCTCTCCTCTGTGCGCCCCCTCTCTCTCCTCTGTGCGCCCCCTCTCTCTCCTCTGTGCGTCCCCTCTCTCTCCTCTGTGCGTCCCCTCTCTCTCCTCTGTGCGCCCCCTCTCTCTCCTCTGTGCGTCCCCTCTCTCTCCTCTGTGCGTCCCCTCTCTCTCCTCTGTGCGCCCCCTCTCTCTCCTCTGTGCGTCCCCTCTCTCTCCTCTGTGCGCCCCCCTCTCTCTCCTCTGTGCGCCCCCTCTCTCTCCTCTGTGCGCCCCCTCTCTCTCCTCTGTGTGCCCCCTCTCTCTCCTCTGTGTGCCCCCTCTCTCTCCTCTGTGTGCCCCCTCTCTCTCCTCTGTGTGCCCCCTATCTCTCCTCTGTGTGCCCCCTCTATCCCCTGTGTACCCCTCTCTCCTCTGTGTGCCCCCTCTCTCCTCTGTTTGCCCCCTCTATCCTCTGTGTGCCCCCTCTCTCCTCTGTGTGCCCCCTCTCTCCTCTGTGTGCCCCCTCTCTCCTCTGTGTGCCCCCACTCTCCTCTGTGTGCCCCCTCTCTCCTCTGTGTGCCCCCTCTCTCCTCTATATGCCCCTTCTCTCCTCTGTGTGCTCCCTCTGTGTGCCCCCTCTCTCTCCTCTGTGTGCCCCCTCTCTCCTCTATATGCCCCTTCTCTCCTCTGTGTGCTCCCTCTGTGTGCCCCCTCTCTCTCCTCTGTGTGCCCCTTCTCTCCTCTGTGTGCTCCCTCTGTGTGCCCCCTCTCTCTCTCTCTCTCCTCTGTGCGCCCCCTCTCTCCCCTCTGTGCGCCCCCTCTCTCCCCTCTGTGCGCCCCCTCTCTCTCTCCTCAGTGCGCCCCCTCTCTCTCTCCTCAGTGCGCCCCCTCTCTCTCCTCTGTGCGTCCCCTCTCTCTCCTCTGTGCGTCCCCTCTCTCTCCTCTGTGCGTCCCCTCTCTCTCCTCTGTGCGCCCCCTCTCTCTCCTCAGTGCGCCCCCTCTCTCTCCTCAGTGCGCCCCCTCTCTCTCCTCTGTGCGCCCCCTCTCTCTCCTCTGTGCGCCCCCTCTCTCTCCTCTGTGCGCCCCCTCTCTCTCCTCTGTGCGCCCCCTCTCTCTCCTCTGTGCGCCCCCTCTCTCTCCTCTGTGCACCCCCTCTCTCTCCTCTGTGCGCCCCCTCTCTCCTCTGTGCGCCCCCTCTCTCCTCTGTGCGCCCCCTCTCTCTCCTCTGTGCGTCCCCCCCTCTCTCCTCTGTGCGTCCCCCCTCTCTCCTCTGTGCGTCCCCCCCTCTCTCCTCTGTGCGTCCCCCCTCTCTCCTCTGTGCGTCCCCCCTCTCTCCTCTGTGCGTCCCCCCTCTCTCCTCTGTGCGTCCCCTCTCTCTCCTCTGTGCGCCCCCTCTCTCTCCTCTGTGCGCCCCCTCTCTCTCCTCTGTGCGCCCCCTCTCTCTCCTCTGTGCGCCCAATCTCTCCTCTGTGCGCCCAATCTCTCCTCTGTGCGTCCCCTCTCTCTCCTCTGTGCGCCCCCTCTCTCTCCTCTGTGCGCCCCCTCTCTCTCCTCTGTGCCCCCTATCTCTCCTATGTGTGCCACCTCTATCCTGTATGTGCCCCCTCTCTTTTCTGTGTGCCCCCTCTCTTTTCTGTGTGCCCCCTCTATCGTCTGTGTGCCCCTCTTTCCTCTATGCGCCCCTCTCTCCTCTCTGTGCCCCCTCCATCTTCTCTGTGCCCCCTCTCTCTCCTCTGTGTGCCCCTCTCTATCCTCTGTGCGCCCTCTCTCTCCTCTGTGTGCCCCCTCTATCCTCTGTGTGCCCCCTCTCTCTCCTCTGTGTGCCCCCCATCTCTCTCCTCTGTGTGACCCCTCTTTCTCCTCTGTGTGCCCCCTATCTCTCCTATGAGTGCCACCTCTATCCTCTATGTGCCCCCTCTCTTTTCTGTGTGCCCCCTCTATGCGCCCCTCTCTCCTCTGTGTGCCCCCTCTCTATCCTCTGTGTGCCCTCGCTATCCTCTATATGTGGGACAGTCTACAATATAATTTTTTTTAAAAGATAGATAATCCCTTTATTACCCATTCCCCAGTTTTACATAACCAATAGTTTTATTAATATACTTGTTGCTTCTGTGATTAGCTTGTATCTAATCCTCTGCAGACTGCTCCTTATCTCAGTTGTATTAATATACTTTGTACCTCTGTGATTATTTTGTATCTATGCCTCTGCAGACTGCTCCTTATCTCAGTTTTATTAATACACTTTTTACCTCTGTGATTACCTTGTATCTAAGCCTCTGCAGACTGCTCCTTATCTCAGTTATATTAATATACTTTTTACCTCTGTGATTACCTTGTATCTAAGCCTCTGCAGACTGCCCCTTATCTCAGTTATATTAATATACTTTTTACCTCTGTGATTACCGTGTATCTAAACCTCTGCAGACTGCTCATTATCTCAGTTATAATAATATACTTTTTACATCTGTGATTACCTTGTATCTAAGCCTCTGCAGACTGCTCCTTATCTCAGTTGTATTAATATACTTTTTACCTCTGTGATTACCTTGTATCTAAGCCTCTGCAGACTGCTCCTTATCTCAGTTGTTCAGTTGTATTAATACACTTTTTACCTCTGTGATTACCTTGTATCTAAGCCTCTGCTTAGATACAAGGTATCTATTGTTATTGTTATTTGAAAATCATGAATGTTAATCTTAGCAGCCAGACCATTTTAGGTTCAGCACCATGGATAGTGCTTGCTTATTGGAGGCTGACATTTACCCACCAATAAGCAAGCATAACCCAGGTTCTCAACCAAAAATGGGCCGGCTTTTTAAATAAAGATAGCAAGAGAACGGAGAAAAATTGATAATAGGAGTAAATTAGAAAGTTGCTTAAAATTGCGTGCTCTATCTGAATCATTATAGAAAAGAATTGCGTTTAGTGTCCCTTTAATGTATTGGCAAAGAAGAGTTATATGTGCCCATAAGATGTAAAAGGACATGAGAATAGGAAGGGATTACTCAATGCAATTGTAACCTAGCATAGGGCTTGACAAACACGGGTGCCAGGGAGCCACTGCCTCTTAAAAATGTATAATAAAAGTGTCAAAGAGATGGTGAAAAGCTTCTGGCACCTACATTTATGGGCTGCTTCCTAGATTTTGAACAAATTTGTCAAGTCCTGCCCTAGTATGTAAGCTACCTGAGGTAAAAATATAGAGACTATGCCCCTATTAGAAATGTATATTGCATGTGAGGAAATTTATAAACATTGGAAATGGTTTACCTGATGTGAGTGGTACAAAGGTATATAATCCACCTCAGTGTAATGGGTAGCACTTGTGAACCTTACAGTGGGGTATTCGGGTCCCATGACATGATGATGACATGACACCTTCTAATAAGAGTTGGTTACTTAGTAAATCAGGGCCACACTTTAAGGGCCTAAAAACCAGCAATAATTTGGTTTAACTTCAGGTATATTAATAGGGAGCTCAGCAGGAACTGAGTATTAGTCCTGTATTATTTTCTGCTAGAGTGATATGTATTATAAATGTTATTGTAACATAAAAGTCTCTTATTCACTTACTATCTATGTGTAACAACATTAAATAGCAGTTGTAATATAACAATAGGTTGCACAACAGTGACATCTAGTGGCTATGTCTACAAACTGTTTAAATCTGTTCGCAATATAAGCTTTTTAATAATCTATATACTATAATCGTGTTTGTAACGCAAACATCTGTGTCGCCAGTTGCGCACGCATCCTCAAAGGAATGTTGGCTGTGCGATGCAGACAAAAGAATGTTGGCTGCACGCGCAGCCAGAAGAATCCACCTGAATGAAAATTGGATTCTTTCACCACCCTGCCATTTTCGGAATCCTCCTGGATGCAGCGTAGGCAAACCCAAATCCTTTATAAAAAAAAAAACACAAAAAAAAAACATGCAACAACCCGCACGAAATAACTAAAACGCACGTAACCGCCCACACAAAAAAAGGGAACCGCTCGCACGAAGTATAACAAAAAAATAACCTAACCTCCCACACGAAGTATTTGCAAACACCTAAACCGTTAACCCCCCACATCGCAAAATAAAGTAATTGACCCCTAATCCACAAACAAAATAATTAAAATATTAACCTCTAAACCACCAACCCCCCACATCGCAATATACTTATTTAACCTATTTATTAACTCTTAAACCGCCAACACCCCACATTGCAATAAACCTAATTAACCTATTAACCTCTACACCGCCAAACCCTCACATCGCAATAACCCTAATATATTAACCCCTATACCACAACCCCCCCCACAACGCAAATAACTAATTTAATTACTAAGCCCCCTAACCTAACACCCCCTAAATGAACCCCAATTACTACTAAATTACAACTAAAATAAAAAAGTCTAACTTTACAGAAAAAAATAAACAAAATTATCAAAAATAAAAAAAATATACCTAATCCCTATGAAAATAAAAAGCCCCCCCAAAATAAAAACAACCCCTAATATAAACTACCAATAGCCCTTAAAAGGGCTGTTTGTAGGGCATTGCCCTAAGTTAAACAGCTCTTTTACCTCTAACAAAAATAATAAGTCACCCCTAACAGAAAAAAACCCCCACCCACCTAACCCCCCAAAATAAAAAATCCTAACACTAAAAAAAACCTAAACTACCCATTGCCCCTAAAGTGGCGTTTGTATGGGCATTGCCCTTAAAAGGATATCCAGCTTTTTTTACTGCCCTTAGGCAGGGTTTTTTGGGGCTTGAAAAAGAGCCAATTGCCCTTTAAAGGACAGTAAAAGAGCTGAATGCCCTTTTAAGGACAGTAAAAGAGACGATTGCCCTTTTAAGGACAGTAAAAGAGATGAATGCCCTTTTAAGGACAGTAAAAGAGACGATTGCCCTTTTAAGGACAGTAAAAGAGACGATTGCCCTTTTAAGGACAGTAAAAGAGCTGAATGCCCTTTTAAGGACAGTAAAAGAGACGATTGCCCTTTTAAGGACAGTAAAAGAGCTGAATGCCCTTTTAAGGACAGTAAAAGAGACGATTGCCCTTTTAAGGACAGTAAAAGAGACGATTGCCCTTTTAAGGACAGTAAAAGAGCTGAATGCCCTTTTAAGGACAGTAAAAGAGACGATTGCCCTTTTAAGGACAGTAAAAGAGACGATTGCCCTTTTAAGGACAGTAAAAGAGACGATTGCCCTTTTAAGGACAGTAAAAGAGACGATTGCCCTTTTAAGGACAGTAAAAGAGCTGAATGCCCTTTTAAGGGGAAAGCCCATACAAATGTCCCTTTAGGGGCAATGGGTAGTTTTAGTTTTTTTTAGTGTTAGGTTTTTTATTTTGGGGGATTTGGTGGGTGGGGGTTTACTGTTGGGGGGGACTTTTTTTTGGAGGTAAAAGAGTTGTTTAACTTAGGGCAATGCACTACAAAAGGCCCTTTTAAGAGCTATTGGTAGTGTAGTATTAGATTAGGGGTTTTTTTTATTTTGGGGGGATTTTTTATTTTTATAGGGGTATTAGATTAGGTTTACATTTTTTATTTTGGATAGCTTTGTTTATTTCTTTCTTTATTTTTTGTAAACTTTAGCTTGGGGGTTTGTATTTGTTAAACATAGACTGCCGTCTGAGCAGGCTTATTGCCTAGTGTTTTATAAATAGTAAAGAGAATTATGCACGTACTTGGAATAAGTAGACACAAAGCATATTCTGAAATGGCACCTGTAAGATTTATTTACATGTTCACATTCTAGTATTAAGATATTTATCTTATGGCATTAATCAACACCTGTGTTGGCATTGAGTATCCGGATTGGTCTAGGGAGTGACTCCAGGAGCCAATGAGATACAACATTTAAATAAGGAGAATACTATAGGCAATATAGTCTATGAGTAAGGCTTATTCCAAGCTGAAACACGTAAGACTGCCCGCCTGCAGGTCTCAAGTGTAATCCAGAGGGCCGGTAACAACGTCCGGTGCAATTAACGTTCCAATAGGACGAAATGCTTGTCACAATTCTGAATCTCAGTGCGAGTAAAGCGCACCCCTCTCAGCCCTATAGTGGAGCAGAGCTGAAATCCGTCAGTAGTGTCTGACACAAGGGCCAAAGTGTACACATAGCACTATTGATATGCAGTGAAGAGACTTGATACCACTTCCTTATTAGACAAGTTGCCATGAAAGAGGGGAGAACTTACTCATAAGTCTGTAATTTAGTGTGAAACGCACCGCGTTATACAGGGGATTTGGTTAGACTGTAAGAGGCATGGGACCCAGCGTCACTGAGTGCTATGTAACCCAAATACTCTAAAGCTGGGGATAATATAATCATGTAAATCTCTATAAACAACCCAATCCATGGTTAACTTCATTCTTCTTAACAGAGCACCTCTCTCTGCCAACCTCCATGATATGAGGCAAAGGACTACTGGGGTGTAGGTAGGGAAGTGGGAGGGATATTTATAGTGGTGTTTGGGGTGTCTTTGTCTCCTCCTGGTGGCCAGGCCGAGTAATTCCCGTACGATAATGTTTCATGGACTCTTCCAATAAAAAGGAAATAACTGTAGTCGTGCAGTATGTTGCAATTGCACAATGTCACCTTTTTTGGCTGTGGCTGTTTTCCACCAAACCCATCACCTGACTCAGCTTCAAACCCGGACAGGTGACAACTCTTAAAGTATCTCAGTCGCCTAAACCTGTAGAAATATGAATATTTATGTTGTATGGACAGATGGGAGTCAGTGAAGATAGCAAGGGGAGATATTGCTGGGCCTTGTGATTTGCCGAAAATAAAGAGTATGCAGAGATTGTAGGGACTGTAAAGTTTTAATAATAATAAAAAAAAGTTCTCTTAGTACCATTTGTTGAAAAGCATACCTAGAAAGGCTCAGGAGCAGCAATGCACTACTGGGAGCTTGCTTCTGATTGGTGGCTGCACATATAGGACTCTGGTCATCACCAGATGTGATCAGCTAGCTCCCAGTAATGCATTATTGCTTGCAACTCTTTTTAAGTTTACTCTAAAACAAAGGATATCAAGAGAACAAAGAAAATTTGAAAATAGAAGTGAACTTAAAAGTTGTTTAAAATGACATCTAAATCCGGTAACATGAATTTGACTTTCCTGCCCCTTTAAGACTATAACTGCTGCGTTACATGTGCATGTATACAGCAGACTGCATGAAAACAATTTGCTTTAGTTCAGATTGTTCCGTTTCTATTTGTTTGCTATAAAGAACACAGCGGATTCTTCCGTTCCCTTTCTTTAATCCTCTATAATTAGGTCTCATCTTCCCTCTCACCCACGCCCATCTATTTGTCAGACTTCTCACTGAACTGATGTTATTGCAAGACCAGCACAACCTGAGGGTTTTGTCAGAGAATTCTAAACGATAACATTTTAGCTGTCAGAGAGGGCAGTAAGGCACTGTTCAAAAAATATTACTGTCATTTGTCATGTGCTGCCACCTTGTGTTCGTTTGTCAGAATACAGAAGTAAAATTGTCCAGTAAGACTAAATACACGTTTATTTGGCAGGACCAAGTGAAAGGTCAGTTTTAAAATGAAACTTAAAAGAAAAAGAATTGCAGCAATGCAAAGAATATCAGTACACATTTTTTTTCTCAATTACTTCCAGCACTGTTATTTGCTTTGTTCTCAGTATTTCACTTAGAAATTTGCTTATTATTCACCCCCCAATCTGGAACAATCTCCTTCAATGAATAGCAGTGCACATGCAAAAGTGACTCGCAACATGCGTCCGGGCATGATTTCATTGTATGCAAGTGCTGCTATCTTTGGGACCTATCAGCATAGTGCGGTCAGCACTACTAAAGTTATGTAACTCTGCGCTGATGAAACAAATACTATTAAATACTATTAAGCAAGTGGGAAAAGGAGATTCAAAAAAGTCTAACAACGAAAATTAAGATCCCAATCACAAAAGAGAAGGATACTTAAACCCACAGCGCTGAAAAAACAGCTTAAAATAGTAAAATATTAAAATTGGATTGCTAAATAGAGTTTGTGTAAATATGCATCAATTGTGAAAAATAATAGTGACTCAGCAATGTATAATGAGTGATACAATGGCCCAAACAAATGCTAGATATGGTAAAAAAAAAACTATATTTATTATTTAATTAGACAATCTAGCTAAAAAAACATACAAAATAATGAATAAGTAAAACGTATCCGCATATAATATGTTGATCAGGCGTAATCAGGCGTACTAAATGCAGTATGTGCAGCATCCAAAAATGATCTAATAATAATCACTACAATAACATTTCCATATAAATGCAGGTTAAAAAGGAAGGTCCGGTAATAGTCACTGGAAATCCAGAACACGGCAAGTTACCCTTGAAGTCACGAAGTGCTGAAATAAGAATGATCCCAGATCACAAAAGCAGAAAAAGAACCCCATATAAGGTGTGTACTCTTACTTACACCGGAATGGTTCTCTGGTGCTGAAGATATTTCGCTTTTCTTTCGGCAACACAATTACGCCGAGTCCCTCTGTAAGCAATGGTTGTACCGGAATGTGTCTCTTCTTTTAGAACAAAACCGGATTATAGCTCTAGGGATCCAACAAACAACAGAAGCCGATAGGGATCACTTAGAAAACAGCTGGTGGGCGGAGCAACGCGTTTCAGCCCGTGCAGGGCCTTTGTCAAGCTCCAGATAGTAAAAAAGACAGGACTATAACAGGATATAACAGTCTGGTTTTACAAAAAACAAAAGGGGAACAATATAGAGGTACCATGCATGACACAAAAAAACTGTGTACCATACAAATTAAATTCAACATTGATGCAAACTTATGTCACATTCTGCCAAGTCTGATAACCAAATTCAAAAATAGAAAAAGAGGTGGTCAACTTTTCCCCTTTAAATATTATAAGTTCTGTATTGGCATTTTTCTCTATATATAAAACACAAGACAAAAACAAATCACACCTAATCCTGTAAAATAGTACAACCGGATGTATAAAACAAACAAACCAACCAAAAAAAAAAAAAGAATCCCCCCTACTCTCAACTGATATATCCTCTCGGGTGAATTGCCACTCTCCTCTTAGGTTAGCTTCTAATATAAAGAGGGAGTTCTTGAAAGGTTGAAGGACCAGTTTCTGGGTCTCCTGTTCTAATGTCTTAATGAGTGTCCCCCACTTATTAACAAAACACTTAATGCTATTATCTCTCTGTACCTGTACTAAAGCTTGTTCTAAGAACATTTGGTATACTATCCCATTTTTAAATTCAGAGAATTTAGGTTCTTTACTGGACTGCCAATGTTTTAGAATAAGTTTCCTGCCAATCAGAACTGCAGTGTTTATTAATAGATCATTTGGACCTGCTTCCTCCTGGGTCAGCAAAAAGAATACTGTGTATTTATCTACATGGAAATATTGCTCCAAAATTTTAGTGGCCCAAAATGAGATTTTCCCCCAAAATCTTTGTATTACTGGGCATGACCAAAAAAGATGGATCATGTCCGCTGCATAATATTTACATTTATTACATACTATTTTCCTACTCAGTTTATCCCAGCGGGCGTGCCAACCAGGTGTATAATAACATTGAAAAAGGATCTTCACCTGTTGTTCCCTAAAGTATTCTCCTCTCATCGCTATTGCCACCCTGGTCCCTGAATTCTTCATTAAATCTAATTCAACTTGGTTTCTACAAAATTGATTCCATTTTAGTTCAAGGTACCTCAAGTTACTTTGTTCTTGGGCCGTTAATAAAGCTTGGTATGAGCATGAGATAGAGAATTTCCCTGCCTGAAATAGGCTAATTATCTGTCTGAGTATATCATTATCCCCACTCTATTGACTTCATTTTCTTACACTGTTCAGCATAATGTCACAGTTGAATATAGGAGAAAAAGAGATGGTTTGGCATATTAAACTCTATTTTACAGTCATCAAAAGTTTTAATAGAGATATCTTCTCTTTTAAAAAGCTGTGAGATGTAATTTATCCCCAAATCTGACCATGAGTTAAACCTAGCAGAGTCATATCCCTCCTCAAATTCAGGGTTACCTCTGATCGTTAAAAAGGATGACCCTCTATAGCTAATCCCTATTCTAAGACAAAATTTACGCCACGCCCGTATTTGTTGATCTATAATTAAAAGACCTTTTATTTCTTTGGGGATTAATTTCGAGGGCATGTGTGTCAGAGCTTTAAGAGCATAAGGGGCTGTTAGGGATCCTTCTATTCTAAGAAAGGAGAAATTACCCCTATCAGAAAACCAGTCCCAAACAAATTTTAGGTTAGCTGCTATGTTATATAGTTCAAAGTCTGGTACAGCCATACCTACGGCCTCCTTCCTTGCGAACATCCGCTTTAGCGCTATCCTTGGCTTTTTATTTCCCCAAATAAATTGTGTTATTAGTTTATTAATTAGCACTCGATCTTTCCTCAATAATAGTAATGGTATAGCCTGGAATATATAGATGAATTTTGGCAAGGAAACCATTTTGATTAAATGAATTCAGCCTGATAATGATAGGGGCAATTTCCTCCACCTCTCTAAGTCTTCCAAAATTAAAAAATAGCTGGTACAAAATTTAAACTGTACCATCTCTTTGAGTCGGGTGAAAATTTTATCCAGAGATATGTGATATAATCTTTAGCCTCCTTAAATGGAGTTGCTGGTGAATTTTTAAATTTGATAAGCCACATGAAAGACAGGACTTTTAAAACAGATCACTCAATCTCATAGGTTCCTGCAGTGGGGGCGTTTTACACATGTGAAAACACCACAATACTTAAAGATATTAAAACCATAACATCGTAAAACAATTAAAACAATTTGCTACAATATGCATATTGTAGCAAATTGTTTTAATAGTTTTACAATTCTTCTGGAGCTTGACAAAGGCCCTGCACGGGCTGAAAAGCGTTGCTCTGCCCACCAGCTGTTTTCTACGTGATCCCTATCGGCTTCCGTTGTTTGTTGGATCCCTAGAGCTATAATCCGGTTTCGTTCTAAAAGAAGAGACACATTCCGGTACAACCATTGCTTACAGAGGGACTCAGCGTAATTGTGTTGCCGAAAGAAAAGCGAAATATCTTCAGCACCAGAGAACCATTCCGGTGTAAGTAAGAGTACACACCTTATATGTGGTTCTTTTTCTGCTTTTGTGATCTGGGATCATTCTCATTTCAGCACTTCATGAGTTCAAGGGTAACTTGCCGTGTTCTGGATTTCCAGTGACTATTACCGGACCTTCCTTTTTTAACCTGCATTTATATGTGAATGTTACTGTAGTGATTATTATTAGATCATTTTTGGATGCTGCACATACTGCATTTAGTACGCCTGATCAACGTATTATATGCGGATACGTTTTACTTATTCATTATTTTGTATGTTTTTTTAGCTAGATTGTCTAATTAAATAATAAATATAGTTTTTTTTACCATATCTAGCATTTGTTTGGGCCATTGTATCACTCATTATACATTGCTGAGTCACTATTATGTTTCACAATTGATGCATATTTACACAAACTCTATTTAGCAATCCAATTTTAATATTTTTCTATTTTAAGCTGTTTTTTCAGCGCTGTGGGTTTAAGTAACCTTCTCTTTTGTGATTGGGATCTTAATTTTCGTGGTCAGCACTACTAAGCACAGTCCAGATCACCAGTTGACGTTTGGCAGTTACAAGTATTAAGGGTTCTATAGCGGGGTGGTCTGTCTTTACGTTGAACAGCAATTCTTTGGATCCGTAAGCAAATCTTTTCTGGGTTTACTAGTGCGGGACTGTCAGGTTTCATCTTACCTCGGCTCTTTAGTTTGAGCGTGCATCTGCACTTGGAGCTCAAACATCCGCAAGAACTTTCTTTTGCTTTGTGGATCTCTGGAAAGCATTATCAGAAGGGCGTGCAGAAGCACCAAGTACCCTCTCTTTTACAGAGACTTTGTGTTGCCTTTTTCAGCTTTTTCTTAGAGGAGTACACCTAGGCAATTCTATATCTAGTTCTGGTATTTGATGTTTTACCGGTTTATGTTGATAGATTTGATTATGGTTTACCCTGCCTTATTTCACAGTATACACAAGTTATCTCTTGTGGATCTCTTCACTGCACTCGTCTTCCGCTGTTTTAAACATTTAATAAACTTTTTTTTTGTGCAGCCTGGGTCACTCTTTGGCTTTTTGTATTAATAACATGAGCCCTTCTTTATATGGTATCTCTCTCTCTCATTTTTTTGTCTCTTGAACAGATCCTTTTCTGTCTCATTTGCTAGCAGCGGCGACTCCTCATTACCTGTGTCCTCTACTCTATTAATACTTCTTCACTGGGTAAACTTACCAGCTATGGCTTCAACTATCACCTCTATGCTGATGATACTCAGGAACTACCTTTCCACCCCTGCTCTCTAGACCTCTGTCCATTCTCAAGTCAGTGACTGCTTATCTTGCATTTCTTACTGGGTGGCCTCTCACCACCTAAAGATTAACATGTCCAAGACAGAGTTCCTTCATCACTGTTGGCGGCACCACTATCACCCCAAGTCCACTGCCTCTATTACACTTGACTCCAATCTGTCATTCATACTCAACATTCAATCACTCTCCTCATCCTGCAGCAACCACCTATGCAATATCTCCAAAATGTGTCCATTTCTGAGCGCTGACCCCACTAAGCAGCTAATCCACACCCTTTAAGGGCCAACTGAATTTATATTATGCATACATTTAAAAAAAAAAAAAAAAACACACACTTTAATTTGCCTGATTTTTCAGCAATTTACTCTGAAATTTGTGAATCCACTGCCCACAGGATCCAGACCACAAACCTTATTTATATCTGTTCCTTATTGGCTACAACAAACCAGACAGATAACTCAAAGAGTGTGTCTCTGGACTACAAAATACTGCAACAAAACAATTAATGTAAAATATTAAACCGTTTGTCCATCTTTTCCAATTCAGTGCAGATATAAGAAATCTGTCTTTAATGTCTCTTTAATATGCTTCATAAATAACAGAAAATAGCGAGAGATCTGTTTTATAGAATGATAAAAACTTTTATATATATTTTTTCAGGGTTAGTCAACAAATACAGAACAGTTGTGAAGATCTTGCAGTGTGGAATAAAAAGCAGCCTGCGGAAGTACAAAACGCATACAAGTCCAGACCTAGTTTGCAGTACAGGGAGATCATTTTGTATAAACCATCTTTATTTTAGACGTGCAGCACATTGCAGGACAGTGTGACATAGAAAACCAGCACAGATAAAGGATAAATAATATTTAAAAAAAACAAAACACAATAGCGCTTTCAAAAGTCATTTCCTTATCCACCTGTATAAAATTGGTTTTGGCAATCAAACAAGCGCTGATGTACAGATTGACATTGTATGAAGATGCAAAAAACAAAATCACACACCTTTTCCTTGATGGACCACTTTGCATTTGAAATGAACTGCCTAAGTGATTATCTAAGGCTGATGTCAGTGCTTCCAACAACACTTCTCTAGTGAGTGAACAACCACTTTGTATTTGTTACACACTGAAGGTAACTTATAAGCACATATCAAGAAGGGTACTATTAAATCATACGGATTGTATACATGGAGTACCGCTTATGGGTTAATCTCTTACAGCACAAAAAAAAAGAATAATTCAGCACTGAGTGGTATATGAACAGCAACCAGAACTGTTGTATGAGGGGTTTCCATTGTAATAAGTCATGACTAGCAGCACATTGATGGGTACACAAGTAACAAGATTCTCAATGTTTGTTAAAAACCAGTGAATTCCGAACCTTTTGATGGGCAGTAAACAGGGCAGGATTTCACAGGCCCTCTGCATGTGGGTTAACTTGAGCACATGTAAATTAACTGGTTTCATATAATCATAAAAACGCTGCCTATTTGTTAAATAATAGCATCAAATTTGGATATCTGTAGCTTAAACCCGTAATTAAATGTTTAGAAAAAAATGGGGAAATGTCTTGCTCTGTGTCTCACTTCTATGTGTGTAACATTAATTGTGTAGTGAATACAAAAAAAAAATATGTTTCCTTCTGTTTTAATAGCTCACAGTGACGACTGTAAACACAGCACAAACTAACAGACTTTAAAAAGAGAATTGTAAAATGTGCACAGTAGACAATCAATACTTCCCTCAAAAAAACTAAACAAAAAAACACCCCCCCTTGCTTTTCAGATCTGCTGGATGTACACTTAAGACCTAGCACTATAATAGGACATGGGGTGAAGTTTGAGAGAGTTACAACCTTTATGATGTATTAAAATCTTCTTTATAAAGTTCCTAGGGGGCGGATACCTCTGTACATTTTAAGAAATTTTCAGTTTGTGCAGAATATTGCAAATAAATGTATGTGACCTAAATCTGTAGTAAAATGGGTCTTCTACGCAATTTAAAGACAACAGACAATAATTCCAGGAGCGTTTCACAGCATGTTTCCCCCCCCCTTAGGAAGGGATAATCTAAAGCGAGCGAAGCACTCTAACGCACTGTACTGCCATACTTTAACAAGGGAACACAGGACTTTGCCTTACAGAACTGAGGATAATTTCAGAACACGCATATACCAGTGCTGCATTTTGTCAGTAAAGAATAAGAGTTATGTAATTGTTCCCACTACTGCAAGGCATAGAATTAGCACACTTCATGAGGCTGTTAAACCTCCAGTCTCCTCTTTCAAGGCCAGAGGATTATATCCGTTAGAAATTATCATCAGGCACTGAAAGGGTATATCTAAAAGCTGCAGACAAAAAACATACTGCAATGTATACTGCCACAGAGTCTCTTAACTATCCCAGTACCACTAAGCTCCTTAAATGGAGCTACCACAAACATGGCTGACCAGGTGGAAGCCTGGTAAGCAGATTGGAGATGAATAGTTCTATAAAGGATTACAGGATACTGCATTAATGACAAACGCACTCAGGTGGACTTTCAGCGATGACGAAGAATCACATACAGTCCGCAGAACTCTGCGGTGCACAAGATGTTTAGAGGACAACTTTCAGGCAGATGTTTCACCAGGACTCTGTTTTCATACAAGACATTGTACAATTTACAAGCAGTGTTGGGTCTGGTGAGATGTTACCATTCCTTTTTCTTTTCGTCCATAGAGACTCCACCTGGGCCCAGAGCCACCACTAGAAGCAGCCCCCCAATAACAGACATGGTCTGGAAGAAATCATACTTGAGGAAGTCATGCATGGGCTTGTATGCTGGGATGGTCCAGAAGGCATTGAAGTAGACGTTGATAGCAAATAGCCACACGACCAGAGTAAGAGCGGCTAGCTTGGTCTTGAAGCCGATAGCAACCAAGATAATCAGCGCCGTGCCCACAATGTTCTGCAGAATCTGTGAGATACGAGAGAAGGTCTTTAGTGAAGGAGCTGGTACAGCAAAGCTAAAAGCTGCTCAAGGCCTAGGTTCCTATATGGGCAACAAGTTTAGCTGTCTGCAATTCCACAGGCACTTTACAGCTCATGCATTACTGATCAACAATTGAGGTTTTGGTTCCATTTAAAAGTAGACAAATCACTTTTTTTTTATAGATACTGCTGTGCTTAGTAAACAAATCTCTTGCTCAGACTAGAGGCGTATACACCTCAGCCAATCCAGCTGTAGGAGCTGTCCTATCAAACAATGTATATTCATACTGCGGTATCCTTTACATACAAATATGAATTTAAGTTTTGCGATCGATATATATATATTTTTATGATAAAGGTTAACATGTCTAACGGATGCTCTTTCATAGACCTGTTGGCATAAAGCATTTTAAAAATCGTCAAATACTTGAGAACGCAGCTTATACGTACTCACATAGGCGGAGTAAAAAGGAGGAATATCCACCCATTGACTATAGTAAGTGGAATAGCAAAAACTTCCATAAAAAAAATAAGAGAAAAAGAAATGACATGACTAAGAACCATTTATATGTTAAAGACATTGGTAGCAGGGAACACAAGATGCCTTTGTTGTAATAAAAGCTACCGTACACAATTGATTAAATATGACAAGGCAGCGCACTCATTGCTAATGCTGTAAAGCTTGGTTAATAATAAACGGATACACGACTTACGGAGAAGAAGCTGGCGTCGAAATGAAGCAACGTCATGAACATGAGAACGAGCAGTACGCGGCCCCCTAGTTGCATGTACTGCTTCGGAGAGCTCTCGCCCATAGTGGGGACCCCAGCAAACATACTTTTACCTTCTGACCGAGACTCCGCCAGAAGGAGCAAGAGACCTCCCCCAAGTGCCAGGTTCCTGGGAAGCAAAACAAATAAAGTTATTTAACCCATATGACACAACAGAAGCGAGAGTCATATGATAACGTACACTCACAATACTGACATTTGTTCACTTAAAAGGGAACCCAAAGATTTTATTTCAGGATTCAAATACAGCGGATAATTATAAAACAACTTTCTAATGTACTTCTATTATAACATTCTCTATGTTCTCTTTGTATCTTTTGTGGAAAAGCAGTGACGCAAGTTCAGCACCACTATATAGAAGCGTTTTTTCAAAAATTGTATCTATTTGCTAGAGCACTATTTCCTGTCATGTAGTGCTCAGACACCTACCCCGTTATCTCTTCAACAAAGAATATCACGGGAACAAAGTCAATTTGATAAAATAAGAAAATGGTATTCTCTGTCTGAATCCCAAAAGAAAATGTTTGTTTCATATCCCTTTAATTGAAAATGAATTAAAAAGGGACATGAAACCCAAATTTTTTATCTCTCATGATTCAGACAGAGAATACAATTTTAAACAACTTTCCAATTTACATCATTCTCTTGATATCCTTTGTTGAAAATCATATCTAGATAGGCTCAGGAGCCAGCTGTTGATTGATGGCTAGAGATGTATGCACATTTTAATTGGCTAAAAATGTGTTCAGCTGATTACCAGGAGTGCATTGCTGCTGCTTCAATAAAAGATAGCAAGAGAATGAAGCAAAAGCGTACTTTTTCACTTCTGGGAATAAGAAAAGTTTTCAGAGCTAAATTACATGAAAAGGAAACGAAATGAAATATATTGCAAAGTTTTATTGCAAATATCTAAAGAGGTTACATTCAAATCCTAAGTGTACTGTCCCTTTAAATACCGGGGCTAGAAATAAGGGTGAATACTATAAAGGGAAGAGATCTTTGACCTATTTTGGTGTTTAGATTGGGAGAGATTAGGTTCTTAGAGACGATTATTATTAATTAGAAAACGATTAATACGTTAGCAGACAAGAGAATACCAGATCTATAGCAGTTACTTATTACCTAAAAAGTTATTTGCACAAGTGATTTCATGGTCTTTGATATACAGTAAATGCATTTGGCACATTTATATTTTATGGTAATAGCTTTATAAAAGGGGCATTTATTATGGTTGCATGTCCCTAAGTGTATCCGACGTACAATAAAACACACGTGCACTGTAAAGTGATCCGACTTAATGGCCGAGCTTACAACCAATGCCTTTTTTACTCAAGATCCCATCTCATAACCCCCCTGTATGTGCAGCAGGAGACAAAGACCAGGGCTTCACAAGCACCAGCCCCCATCTCATAACCCCCTATATGTGCAGCAGGAGACAAAGACCGGGGCTTCACAAGCACCAGCCCCATCTCATAACCCCCTGTATGTGCAGCAGGAGACAAAGACCGGGGCTTCACAAGCACCAGCCCCATCTCATAACCCCCTTGTATGTGCAGCAGGAGACAAAGACCGGGGCTTCACAAGCACCAGCCCCATCTAATAACCCCCTGTATGTGCAGCAGGAGACAAAGACCGGGGCTTCACAAGCACCAGCCCCATCTCATAACCCCCTTGTATGTGCAGCAGGAGACAAAGACCGGGGGCTTCACAAGCACCAGCCCCATCTCATAACCCCCTGTATGTGCAGCAGGAGACAAAGACCGGGGCTTCACAAGCACCAGCCCCCATCTCATAACCCCCTGTATGTGCAGCAGGAGACAAAGACCGGGGCTTCACAAGCACCAGCCCCATCTCATAACCCCCTGTATGTGCAGCAGGAGACAAAGACCGGGGCTTCACAAGCACCAGCCCCATCTCATAACCCCCTGTATGTGCAGCAGGAGACAAAGACCGGGGGCTTCACAAGCACCAGCCCCATCTCATAACCCTGTATGTGCAGCAGGAGACAAAGACAGGGGCTTCACAAGCACCAGCCCCATCTCATAACCCCCTGTATGTGCAGCAGGAGACAAAGACCGGGGGCTTCACAAGCACCAGCCCCATCTCATAACCCCCTGTATGTGCAGCAGGAGACAAAGACCGGGGCTTCACAAGCACCAGCCCCATCTCATAACCCCCTGTATGTGCAGCAGGAGACAAAGACCGGGGGCTTCACAAGCACCAGCCCCATCTCATAACCCCCTATATGTGCAGCAGGAGACAAAGACCGGGGCTTCACAAGCACCAGCCCCATCTCATAACCCCCTGTATGTGCAGCAGGAGACAAAGACCGGGGCTTCACAAGCACCAGCCCCATCTCATAACCCCCTTGTATGTGCAGCAGGAGACAAAGACCGGGGCTTCACAAGCACCAGCCCCATCTCATAACCCCCTTGTATGTGCAGCAGGAGACAAAGACCGGGGCTTCACAAGCACCAGCCCCATCTAATAACCCCCTGTATGTGCAGCAGGAGACAAAGACCGGGGCTTCACAAGCACCAGCCCCATCTCATAACCCCCTTGTATGTGCAGCAGGAGACAAAGACCGGGGGCTTCACAAGCACCAGCCCCATCTCATAACCCCCTGTATGTGCAGCAGGAGACAAAGACCGGGGCTTCACAAGCACCAGCCCCCATCTCATAACCCCCTGTATGTGCAGCAGGAGACAAAGACCGGGGCTTCACAAGCACCAGCCCCATCTCATAACCCCCTGTATGTGCAGCAGGAGACAAAGACCGGGGCTTCACAAGCACCAGCCCCATCTCATAACCCCCTGTATGTGCAGCAGGAGACAAAGACCGGGGGCTTCACAAGCACCAGCCCCATCTCATAACCCTGTATGTGCAGCAGGAGACAAAGACAGGGGCTTCACAAGCACCAGCCCCATCTCATAACCCCCTGTATGTGCAGCAGGAGACAAAGACCGGGGGCTTCACAAGCACCAGCCCCATCTCATAACCCCCTGTATGTGCAGCAGGAGACAAAGACCGGGGCTTCACAAGCACCAGCCCCATCTCATAACCCCCTGTATGTGCAGCAGGAGACAAAGACCGGGGGCTTCACAAGCACCAGCCCCATCTCATAACCCCCTGTATGTGCAGCAGGAGACAAAGACCGGGGCTTCACAAGCACCAGCCCCCATCTCATAACCCCCTGTATGTGCAGCAGGAGACAAAGACCGGGGGCTTCACAAGCACCAGCCCCATCTCATAACCCCCTGTATGTGCAGCAGGAGACAAAGACCGGGGGCTTCACAAGCACCAGCCCCCATCTCATAACCCCCTGTATGTGCAGCAGAAGACAAAGACCAGGGCTTCACAAGCACCAGCCCCATCTCATAACCCCCTGTATGTGCAGCAGAAGACAAAGACCAGGGCTTCACAAGCACCAGCCCCATCTCATAACCCCCTGTATGTGCAGCAGGAGACAAAGACCGGGGGCTTCACAAGCACCAGCCCCATCTCATAACCCCCTGTATGTGCAGCAGGAGACAAAGACCGGGGGCTTCACAAGCACCAGCCCCATCTCATAACCCCCTGTATGTGCAGCAGGAGACAAAGACCGGGGGCTTCACAAGCACCAGCCCCATCTCATAACCCCCTGTATGTGCAGCAGGAGACAAAGACCGGGGGCTTCACAAGCACCAGCACCATCTCATAACCCCCTGTATGTGCAGCAGGAGACAAAGACCGGGGCTTCACAAGCACCAGCCCCCATCTCATAACCCCCTGTATGTGCAGCAGCAGACAAAGACCGGGGCTTCACAAGCACCAGCCCCATCTCATAACCCCCCTGTATGTGCAGCAGGAGACAAAGACAGGGGGCTTCACAAGCACCACCCCCATCTCATAAACCCCTGTATGTACAGCAGGAGACAAAGACCGGGGCTTCACAAGCACCAGCCCCATCTCATAACCCTGTATGTGCAGCAGGAGACAAAGACCGGGGCTTCACAAGCACCAGCCCCATCTCATAACCCCCTGTATGTGCAGCAGCAGACAAAGACCGGGGCTTCACAAGCACCAGCCCCATCTCATAACCCCCTGTATGTGCAGCAGGAGACAAAGACCGGGGCTTCACAAGCACCAGCCCCATCTCATAACCCCCTGTATGTGCAGCAGGAGACAAAGACCGGGGCTTCACAAGCACCAGCCCCATCTCATAACCCTGTATGTGCAGCAGAAGACAAAGACCGGGGCTTCACAAGCACCAGCCCCGCAGTATGTCTGGGGGTTGTTTCTTCACTGATGCTAGAGGAAAGAGAGGACTCCTCACACCTCTGACCAAACCTTCATCAAATAAATGGATACAGACAGGGAAAACCACCAATAGCGCATAATCCGCTTTATTTGTCCACCTGCCCCTCGTATTGCACTACACAATACCTTGGTACAATACACAAGACGTGCGGTTTGTTAACCATAGTGAGGTCCCTAAATTCCCAAAATCTATTTTGTTCAAGAAATAAAATTATTCCTCAGTTTTTACATCTAGTGCAAAAGATTTTATAGAAAATGGCAGTGGTAAAATTGTGCTACAAACCTAACACACTGGTGTTTTCATACATTTGATGTTTTTTACTTTAGAAAAAGCCTGGGTTGTGTCCTCCCCGATAGACTAAAGCAGAGGCCACCTTTATACACAGTGAAGAGAGCGCTTGCATCACTTTTTCAGGACGCTGCCCTCCCTGTGTGCTGATTGGCCTCCTTGGCACAGCCCACATGACTTGGACAGAGACCCTGTGTGTACTCCGGCTCAGGGTTAGAGTTCACAATATGTTAAAAAAGGCAACAGGCGACTCAGGACAAATACCAAGCAGACTGTTTAGCAACAGCATCAGTTACAAACTATTTCTTTAAACACTTGCTGGCTTCAATCTGACATGTACTAAAGTGTATTAGATCAGTGCTGAGCGCAGATAACCTACTCTGGGTCCCCAGAGGGCCACATACCAAGGCTCTCACTACATCAAACTTAAATAGTCTTGAAGTGAGACCATATACTCTATTGATACTATTCTCTTACATTTTTATTACTATTTTATTATTCTGTACATCTGAGCATTAGACGTGAAAACGAATAATAAATATAATTCATTGGATTTGTACATTCATTATAGAAATAAAAAAACATTTACACAATGTGTAAATGAATGAATAAATAAAATAATTTAATTAGCTGATTTATTAGTGCCATTAAAATAAAAAACACCAAATACACACTAATAATCTTGTTATTAGTCATTACAGATACGTTAACTTCAAACCTTTGAAAAGGGAAATGTTTTAGCGAGTTATGCAAGTGTCGGTCTGTTTAGTTATAGAGATAAGTAATGTTATAGACCAGATCACAGGAGTTTGTCCCCAACAATGTTTTTTTTCTTTTGTTTTAAATCTATATTTTTTTTATTATTCTCTCCGTCCCCACAAGCTTGTTCTTTCAGCGCAGCAGTTAAATAGCAGCTAACTTATTTTTATTTAGACGTTTAACGTGGAAATAAAGGACATGCATTTAATTTAAAGGGACAGTCTAATAAAAAAAAAAACTTTCATGACTCAGATAGGGCATGTCATTTTAAACAACTTTCCAATGTACGTTTATCATCAAATTAGATTTGTTCTCTTGATATTCTTTGTTGAAAGCTAAACCTAGGTAGGCTCATATGCCAATTTCTAAGCCCTTGAAGTGCATTTTGACAGTTTTTCACAGCTAGACAGCATTAGCTCAGGTGTGTCATAGATAACATTGGACTCCCTCCCATGGAAAATGCAAGTCTGTCAAAAGAACTGAGATAAGGGGGCAGTCGGCAGAGGCTTAGATACAAAGTAATCACAGAGGTAAAAAAAAAAAGGTGCATTTCTATTACAGAACTGGGGAATGGGTAATAATGGGGTTATCTATCTTTTTTAACCAATAAAAATTCTGGAGTAGACTGTCCCTTTAATGAACTACATTTGCTAGTAGCTTACCACACCGAATAGACGCAAACCTACAAAATATAATCATTAAGATTCACTATATAAAATGTCAGTCAATTCAATAACCACTGAAAGAAAACTGCTAGCTGCTGATTGGTGCCTGTCTCTTGTGATTGGCTAATTAGATGTGTACAGCTAGCTGCCCGTCTCTTGTGATTGGCTAATTAGATGTGTACAGCTAGCTGCCCGTCTCTTGTGATTGGTTAATTAGATGTGTACAGCTAGCTGCTGATTGGTGCCTGTCTCTTGTAATTGGCTAATTAGATGTGTACAGCTAGCTGCTGATTGGTGCCTGTCTCTTGTGATTGGCTAATTAGATGTGTACAGCTAGCTGCCAGTAATGCAATGCTGGTCCTTCAGCAAAGGAGAATGACTGTAATTTGATAGAAGTAAAATGGAAAGTTCTTTACAATTGTATGTTTTATCCAAATCATGACAGAACATTTTCCGGTCTTGCTAACCCGTAGAACACATGGCCAGTGGCTTTTCCCTTGTTATTAATTTGCTTCGGCTCAGGCAGGAAATCCTTTACATCTGGAGTTTAGAGGAACCAGAGGACAGGCTGAACTGAGGTGCACACATTCTCACAACCAGCAGTTTTATTGGGTCTCACGGACGGTTGCACCTTTCATTATAACACAAAGGGACCTCCTGTAGATAAATCTGCTGTCTAGAGAGAGGGGAGGGACCATACTACTGGCGACTTGTTAGATTCTGGATTAACTTGTGCCCAGTTATATATGCAATTTATTCACAGATATGAAGGCAATACAATCCTCCCTGTCACTAGCCGATAAGGCAATACAATCCTTCCTTTCACTAGCAGATAAGGCTACAAACCCCCTTTTCACTAGCCAATAAGGCAATACAATCCTTCCTTTCACTAGCAGATAAGGCTACAAACCCCCCTTTCAATAGCTAATAAGGCAATACAATCCTCCCTTTCACTAGCCAATAAGGCAATACAATCCCCCCTTTCACTAGCCAATAAGATGATGCCAGGTCATCAGTCAGACAGCAGTTTCTTATTGGAATGCCGCGTGTATCTTTCTATGTTACACTTGCATGCACTGCTCATATAATATTCAGCACTTAGTCATTTCATGAAACCGTTAGCCATTTCTAATGCAAACAAACCTACCTCATCAGGAATTTCAGGTCCCACAGGATACTGTATGCGATAGTCTGAGACAAAAGAAGGGCAGATGAGCATTAATATTGCAGGAAACAAAAATAAACAAACTAGAAGTTAATTGTAAAAATGTAAGAGCATTTTTTCTGTAAGCTTTGCAGTTATAAACCAAATTATAAAAGTAGGGAAAAGTTCTAGTTAGTTAAATCATTTTAATCTTTACGCATTTAACCAACAAAAATAGATTATCGTGCATCAGGAGTCATCCCAAGTCTTGAACAGGAAACTAGCAGTGATTGGTAGATATGTATGTATGGCACTCTCGATTGGCTCACCAGCTTTGTTCTGCTCAGGAAAGGCAACGCACTGTACCCAAGTGTGCAACTTAAACGCTGCTCAACCCCATTTGCAATGGATAAATACAGTGAAAAAAGGGCATTTGACATATAGGGCCAGGTTACTAGTGGAGCGCTAATTAACACTCCCACTCAAACATTAACTGTGCTAAAAGTAAGCTTTTTATGCTTGTCCCTAGTATAAGAAGTTGAAAGTAAAGCGTTTTTGCTTACAAGTTTAGAATATTGCGGGCGCTTTCACATATTCACCCATAGAAGTCAATGGAGAAAGAAGAAGAAAAAAAAAAAAGCGAGTGTGTGAGGGGGAAAACAAAAAACACAAACCCTACTCTCGCGCAAACCCAATTGCATGTTATAATGAGCGCTAACCTGACACGAAAATATGAATATTTCACATTCCAATGTTCTTCATATAGCAGATTATATATATATACATATATATTTATACACACACTAAATTATACCTATATCAAAATTTCAAGTCCTAAGCTACTAGCCAGGACAAAATGTTACTCGCCACTTCTAAATCGCACCTACTCCACGCCCACTACTTCACCCTCTCTTTGCATGTGTTTAGCCATTGTGAAACATTTTGTAATATTGTTTTTATTTTATACCATAATAAATTAAATAATGCTACATACAGTAATACATTAACAAAAATAAGTTCATAGCAGTTAGCAACATCAACTAGAGGTTCTGGGGAAGACAACAGCTGGATAGAAAAAGGAAGTTGTTGACTGTGCTGATAGTCATGGAAGGTCATAGCAGACCTGAAGATTATTTGATTTTTATTTATTTGTTTAGTAGTCATCTCTCCCGTCTCGTACTTAACGATCTTTCATGACTGCCTCTTCAATCTCTCTTTTTACCCTCTCCCTTCTCTCTCAGGCCATATTTTCTCTTTACACTCTCTCATATCTCTTCTTCTTTACCTTCTTCTCCACTTTCACTTTTCCTCTCCAATCTCTCTCTCTGCCCCGTTTACCCTCTCAGAAGTAACAGTCTAAGCACTAATGGGGTCCCTACAGCCTTAGAGTTATAAACATATCATTAGACTTTCATGGCTATAGAATCTCTCTTTAGATAATAGTTTTAGCCCATAGCCCAAAATGTGTGTTTGTCAGTCCTGCAATAGGAATGTACATTCTGCAAATACAACGTGCCAACGTTTCTACTTACAACATCTATAGGATTTATTAAATATAAAGGAGCGCCCCAAGAGAGGCTTAAGTATACTAGAGACAGAAGAAATAGAGAATTACTAGATAATGGTGTCACAGATGTTATAGAACACTCATAGGACAAGTTAGTAGTATTAAAGTGTCCTAGCCTAAGAGGATAGAAACTGGAAACAACCTCAAAGAGAAAAGACTGTTTTTCACATTATATATCTCTCAAAATATAAAAAAAATGTGGTACTTACCTGCATTGCTATAATTCCAAACAACCCAAAACACGCATACTGTACAAAGTTTCTACTAAGGACCAATATACAACCACCTGCAAAACAAACACATAAAATGAGAGCCTTTCATATTAATTTGCACCATAACAAAGACTATATAAAGTCATTAAATCAACGTTAAGCGTCTAAATGAAAGGAGCATAACATAGATTGGCAGATTGAATGAGGCATTACAAGCAAATAGGGAACAGTTACTATTTTACAGAAAGCCAGAATTCCTCTTCTATAAAATACAGTGGGCATGGCAGCTTCCCCTCCCTGACACAGAATCAGATTGGTATTTCTATCTCAGTAACTACATGATCATTTACAGTTATAAGCATTCATGTGAGCTCACTCAAATATCCCTTTCAAATTAAAAATCATGAACATTGATGTTGCTTTAATTGGATATTTTGATTAAGCAATGCATGCTCACTTGTTATATATGGGCACTACAACTAATCCCCTAATTACCCATTCCCCAGTTTTGCATAACTAACAAGGTTGTATTAATATAATGCCTTACCTCTGTGATTACCTTGTATATAAGGCTCTGCAGACTGCTCCTTATCTCAGTTATATTAATATACTTTTTACCTCTGTGATTACCTTGTATCTAAGCCTCTGCAGACTGCCCCTTATCTCAGTTATATTAATATACTTTTTACCTCTGTGATTACCTTGTATATAAGGCTCTGCAGACTGCTCCTTATCTCAGTTATATTAATATACTTTTTACCTCTGTGATTACCTTGTATCTAAGCCTCTGCTGACTGCTCCTTATCTCAGTTATATTAATATACTTTTTACCTCTGTGATTACCTTGTATCTAAGCCTCTGCAGACTGCCACCTTATTTCAGTTCTTTTGACAGACTTGCATTTTAACCACTCAGTGCTGACTCCTAGGTAACTCCACGAGAGATAGTACAATGTTATCTATATGGCACATAGTGCTGTCTAGCTGTGAAAAACTGTCCAAATGAACTGAGATAAGAGGCGGCCTTCAAGGGCTTAGAGATTAGCATATGAGTCTACCTAGGTTTAGCTTTCAACAAAGAATACCAAGAGAACAAAGCAAATTAGATTATAAAAGTACATTAGAAAGTAGTTTAAAATTGCATGTCCTATCCTAATCCCTTTAAGGGCAGGAAATGCATCAGTTGTGAGCAGTTATTGTTGTGCGGACTTCACAGGGGCAGACCTTGGAAGTACCAGAGCTGTATGTTGCCTCCCATAGAAATGCATGTGGCTGTCTGGTATAGAAAATCTCATAGGGGAATGTCAGCTTAACAAGGGACCACCCAGCACCAATATAAATTTTAACTATGCAGAAAATACAAATTAAATTAATAGTTTCACTACAGTTTTACTTGTATTTGATTCTAGTTTAGTATATATTACTTTTCTGTCAATTAACTAAGCACAATGTACTGTTTGCACAAACTTCACCTGCATACAGCTGGCGAGATAAATCAATGAAAAGTGCAGGTGTAAAATGCTTAGAGAATATAACAAGGGCTGTGAGAGAGCTTCCCTGTTCCTCGCACTCTCTGTAAGGGTCAGGATTATTTCACATAGAATAAAAAATACTGGGCTCTTTATGAAGCTGCAGATGCAACTTTGCGACCCTTTGCGCACTCATGCGAAAAATTGCGGCAGTAAGAACACTGCTTCTTAACCCGTCAACAACATCTGAGACTGCGGATCTGAAAATAAACTAGAGCAATTTTTCCGGGATAATGGGCAAGCCCAGCTCTCACACTATTGGTTGCACAAGAAAATTCTTGTGCAAGTTTAAATTCTAGCAAAAGATGCTGCATTAGAGGCTCTGAATGCAAAACAATGGGTTACGTTAAAGTAGAATAAGAATTTGTACAAATCCCCACCCTAAATAAATCCACTGCTGTATAAAATAATCTAAATGCATTTAATGGACAGTAAAGTCAAAATATTTCTTTCAAATAGCTTTGTAACAACGATTATGAAGGATTTTTAACACTTCATAAACCATACAGAGATGCATTGTGGGTCTTTCCAACCACTAAAGCTTCACATTCCAAAATATTGTCAATGTGAAAAGCTTAAGTAACATTTTAAAATCACATTTCAAGGGAAAAGAAGCTTAAATAATTATAAATAAATACTGTTCTTTTAACCACGTGTTGCGATTCCGAAGCTTTTTGGAGACAAAGATGATGATATTGGAGGTATTTTTGGGAAATGATTACCAGCGCACAAACGCAAACTTAGTCTCACCTAGTTGTCCCAGCAAGTTGAGGAGGACAAATATAGTTGCAAGCAGATACCCGCAGTTCCAGGTTGCATCAATGTAGTCTCTCTGCTCGTTCCACTGAAACCACATTCGGATTCCGTCCTCTAGGAAGGTACTGATGAGACACAGTCGTGCCACGTGGGGAAGATACTGTTTTGTAACTCTAAGGAACTTGGGAGACAAAAGAATTAGGAGTGTTATAAAGGGAAGGGTCAGCATGTATGACCTGCAATAATATCTTTGTGCGTGTATAAGTACGATAAAGATTTGTAAATAGCATCAGTGTCTAACTAGTAGGAAAAAAAACCCAATTAGCTTAAAAGCAATGTTTGTATAAAAGGTTAAAGCTAGGGAGGAGGAACTAATATTTTTTGTGTGCGTTAAGGGTGGAATAACTTCTATTAAAAGGGATCGAAAGGTCAAAATTGAACCGTGCGCGGGTGCATTTCAACTTGAAATAGAAGTGTTGTTGCAATATACTTCCATTAGCAAAAATGCTTCTATTAAGAGTTATTAGTGATTTTCAGTGGCATATGTACACGTGCACCAGTATTCAAAGCTTCAGAGCTGGTGGTGTATATTGTGCCTGTTCAGACTTAATTTGTCTCATTCAAGCCACGGCCACTGTGTGGTATTAGAATACTGGTGCACGAGCACACAGCATATGTGCGTATACTACTGAAAAACAGTAATGGAAGCATTTTTGCTAATTGAAGTATATTGTAAACACTACGATACGGGTACAGCGATTAACCCTTTCCTGCATACTATATATGTACAACCCACACAAAGATTTCATCACAGATCAAATATAAAAATACAACTGCAGGCAAATTAATTTATCAAAACCAGGCAGGTTATCGGGGGCTTTAACGTCAGTAACATACCACGTGGGCCTTACCCGAGGCCCATTACACAGCAAACATGGCAACACTTGCTGTCACACAGACTGGCTAACAGTGTCACAAGGTCAGGGATTGTCACATTACAGAGAAGATAACCCACCTGTGCGACACATAGATATGACTTTATTACTAACAAAAGACAAATAGACATGCCGTTTAGTAAAAACATTATTATTTATTTGGTATCTCACATTGTCAATATTAAACTTACCTCACAGTAAAACAAAGGAACCTGCAACAATTAAAGTAATCCTGTACCCAACATATGAAACGGCAGCATCTAAACGTGTGGATTTTTTATTTTAAAGGCAAAAAAAATGTTAAAGGGACATTTTACCATTTTAAAACTGTTTAAGCCCATCAGGACTTACAATTCTCTTTAGTTCCGGAGCAGCGCTTAAATGATGTGTTAACCACTCTGCATAGGTTAAACACATGGATTTGCAGGGTCGCTATTTTTTAAAATGACATGCTCTAACAAATAAGAGTATCTAATTTTTCGATTAGAACGACCCTTTAAAAAAGGAATATAAAACCCAATAATGTTCTTTTGTAATTGAGACAGAGCATACAATTTTAAAATAAGTTTCCAATTTACTTCTATTACCAAATTTGCTTTGTTCCCATGGTATTCTTTGTTGAAGAGATACTCAGGCAGTTGTCTAGAGCACTACATGACAGGAAACAGTGCTGCCATCTAGTGCACTAGTAAATGCATAACATTCTTCCAAAACTGCTGCAGGCCCATTCACGCTCCTGAGCTTACCTCACTTTTTCAACAAAAGACGCCAAAAGAAAGAAGACAATTTGATAAGTAAAATAAGAAAGTCGTTTAAAATTGCCTGCCCTATCTAAATCATGAAAGAAAAAAAGTTGGGTTTCATATCCCTTTAAGCAAATTAAAACTAACACAGCAGTACAAGCTGAGAACTACTTGTTTATGTCCAGTGGCTGACGAGCGCTTCCTGCTAATTAGGAACATGTCATATCTTTATCACATCTCTATAACAAATACCACTACGCGTTTTGCACGGCTACAGCCAGACCTTAACCACATTGTTTATGGCATTTGTGCCCTTGAATGCGTTTTGTTTATTTGAATATCTAAATCTAATTCACTTTTTCATTTTTATTCAGGCGTAAAAAAAAAAAAGCCTACATGTAAATGCTGACGTTTCATTCAGATGATAAGGTTTGAGTACAGAGGCACTGTATGACATTCCACACACAATGTATTAAAGCAAAACAACTTTATTCTCTCAGACTGAATGTGTAATGCTCATTGGCTATCCCAGAGGTCTCCGCACACAAATATAAATGACATGCTTCAGTCATACAATTGTCCTGCACAGGTCACGGCTGCAGCTATTTTCAGGCCATAACAGAGCTATATATAAGAACACACGCTTGGCATGCCACAGGCGCTAAGGTCAGATACTCAGCACATGGGAGGGCTGCTTAAGATTACATGAGTGGTCAGAAGGAACTAACCGATGCAACCTAGAAATAAAAACATAAAAGTGAGACAAGGGTTAGGATTCCTACCGAGTATCCCTTCTTGTAAGACAACTCCTTAAAGACTTATTTATTTATAAAATATTTTACCAGGAAGGATATATTGAGATTTCTCTCGTTTTCAAGTATGATATTGTAAAAAAAAAATAAAAATAATAATTTACATTTTCTATTGTAGTAATGAAAACCTCACTTTCTCAATGTGAGGAAGATCTGAATGGAATTAAAAATATGGTAGAATCAGCGCACACAAATAGTAAAAATAAACCTTTTTTTAGGTCTGACTACTCTGCATTTTTATCAGCCGTTACTTAGAATCTGACAGTTGTGGGCACCAAGGTCTTTCTGCAGTCTCTTATTAAGATTAACTATAAGCATTTCCTGCCATGCATATAGGGTACTCTGTTTAATAAAGAGTTAAAGGAACACAAACCCTAACATTTTTCTTTCACGATACTGGTGGAGGACATTTTTTAAACAACTTTCCAATTTGCTTCTTTGATCAATTTTTCTTCATTCTCTCGGTATAGTCTACCTATGCATCATTTTAACAAGTGATACCAAGAGAACTAAACACATTAGATAATAGAAGTAAAATTGGAAAGTTGTTTAAAAAGGCACTCTATCGGAATCATGAAATAAATATTTTGAGTTTAGTGTCCCTTTAAGCAGCTGTCATGTATTTTCTACCCAGAATGCATCAGAGCATGTTAAACACATGTTGCTTGTTAGAGATCTTATTGCAGGAAAAACAAAATACAACGTACTCCGCTTCCTACTCTTGGACATATTACCAATGAGCAGGGCAAGATAACTTCTGGGAACTGAGGCTACGTTTTATGATAGATAAATGATGGATAGGTGGGGGCTTGACAAATCTGTTTAAAAAAAAATAGGAGCCAGCAAGAATACGCAGGCAGTGGTATTTTGCTATAGATATATGGAGAATAACTCGAAAATGTAGGAGCCAGTGGCTCCGTGATTTGTCGAGCCCATATAGCACCTATATTTTTTTGAATTTACATTTACTGATAGGGTGATGTGGACACATAACAAATATTCCACTTTAGCAAGCGGAACAGGAGGCCAGTTTCAAGGCATGGGGCACATGCAAGTTTTGACCCAGAGAGTTTGTAGTCCCATCAACTGGTACAGCTCTCAAAAAAACTCCAACTAGGGATCGACAAATCGGTTTAAAATTTGGAGCCAATAAGCATATTTGGGAGCCACACAGCGAGATATAGATCTAGATTATAACTTAAAAAGTTAAAAGCCAGGGGTAAAATTCTAGGAGCCAGTGGGGTCCCTGGGTTTGCCGAGCCCTGCCCTAGAGATTCCCAAAAAGCTAATTCTGTAACCTGCAGATGCTGAAAATCAAATAGCTGGTTTATGTAATTTGCAGACTTTGCTTTATAGGGGAAAAGCTCAATTTGTAAAACTAAAAGAGGCATAATGTCCTTTTTGCTCTATTTACTTCCCATGAACATTTCTCTCCTGTAATATTGTAAAAATGTTCTTAATAATCAGCAGTGGGCTCGCACATTTGGTTTCAGACGCCCAGTGCCATTTTGGAATTTTAAGGCCATTTAAAAAAATATCACAATGTTGCATAGATAAGAGAGCAATAACTAAACAGTTCCCTTAAAAAGGGATATCTGAATATGATGGTAATAACTCATTGTGTAGGTGCATAATTACAAACACCTGCATTTTACAAGTCATTTGGAAACAAAAGTCACTTTATAATGATAAAAGACAAATAAAAAGCAATCTGTCAATCTACAAAGTATTTGCTTTATGTATATTGCAAGTCCAGGGAAATTACAGGTACCGATTCACTGCGTTTCCTGGAGACACTTAAAAACAGAGCATCTGCTTGGGCTAAACAGAGATAAAAAAGATAAATATTCAGTAGTGACTGTGTATTTACTACTCAGACAGACAATGTTATAGGCAGCAAACAGATTGTAGCCAGGCTTAATCGTCTTCATTATTTCAGTATCAGATATCCTAAAAGGTCAGGTGTTCTGGCGAATTCTGTGACCCGTCGAAATTTGCAACCACGCCAGACAGAACCGGCTTTTAAAAGGAGGTTATAGGATTGTGCACCTATAGACGCCTACTCCTAAACTAATATTAGTTACAGACTTGATTACTAGACTGATTATATAACCTGCTTTAGACAATTGCTAGGAACCACATTCCCAGGAAGACATCCACCACTTCATAGTGAATCCATACTAGAGTCTTAAAATACACTGGGAGCTTATTCCACAGTGGGGTGATGAGGAGTGATCAGGGAGCAGGTGGGTGATCTGTAAGAGGTGATCAGGGAGCAGATGGGTGATCTGTAAGAGGTGATCAGGGAGCAGGTGGGTGATCAGGGAGCAGGTGGGTGATCTGTAAGGGGTGATCAGGGAGCAGGTGGGTGATCTGTAAGGGGTGATCAGGCAGCAGGTGGGTGATCAGGGAGCAGGTGGGTGATCTGTAAGAGGTGATCAGGGAGCAGGTGGGTGATCTGTAAGAGGTGATCAGGTAGCAGGTGGGTGATCAGGGAGCAGGTGGGTGATCTGTAAGGGGTGATGATTTATGAGGAGTAATCATCATACCTTATATTATGCACATCATGTAATATTAGTGTAGTATACAGCTCAGCATACCTTATATTATGCACATCATGTAATATTAGTGTAGTATACAGCTCAGCATACCTTATATTATGCACATCATGTAATATTAGTGTAGTATACAGCTCAGCATACCTTATATTATGCACATCATGTAATATTAGTGTAGTATACAGCTCAGCATACCTTATATTATGCAAATCATGTAATATTAGTGTAGTATACAGCTCAGCATACCTTATATTATGCACATCATGTAATATTAGTGTAGTATACAGCTCAGCATACCTTATATTATGCACATCATGTAATATTAGTGTAGTATACAGCTCAGCATACCTTATATTATGCACAACATGTAATATTAGTGTAGTATACAGCTCAGCATACCTTATATTATGCACATCATGTAATATTAGTGTAGTATACAGCTCAGCATACCTTATATTATGCACATCATGTAATATTAGTGTAGTATACAGCTCAGCATACCTTATATTAATGTACAACATGTAATATTAGTGTAGTATACAGCTCAGCATACCTTATATTATGCACATCATGTAATATTAGTGTAGTATACAGCTCAGCATACCTTATATTATGCAAATCATGTAATATTAGTGTAGTATACAGCTCAGCATACCTTATATTATGCACATCATGTAATATTAGTGTAGTATACAGCTCAGCATACCTTATATTATGCAAATCATGTAATATTAGTGTAGTATACAGCTCAGCATACCTTATATTATGCACATCATGTAATATTAGTGTAGTATACAGCTCAGCATACCTTATATTATGCACATCATGTAATATTAGTGTAGTATACAGCTCAGCATACCTTATATTATGCACATCATGTAATATTAGTGTAGTATACAGCTCAGCATACCTTATATTATGCACAACATGTAATATTAGTGTAGTATACAGCTCAGCATACCTTATATTATGCACAACATGTAATATTAGTGTAGTATACAGCTCAGCATACCTTATATTATGCACAACATGTAATATTAGTGTAGTATACAGCTCAGCATACCTTATATTATGCACAACATGTAATATTAGTGTAGTATACAGCTCAGCATACCTTATATTATGCACAACATGTAATATTAGTGTAGTATACAGCTCAGCATACCTTATATTATGCACAACATGTAATATTAGTGTAGTATACAGCTCAGCATACCTTATATTATGCACAACATGTAATATTAGTGTAGTATACAGCTCAGCATACCTTATATTATGCACAACATGTAATATTAGTGTAGTATACAGCTCAGCATACCTTATATTATGCACATCATGTAATATTAGTGTAGTATACAGCTCAGCATACCTTATATTATGCACAACATGTAATATTAGTGTAGTATACAGCTCAGCATACCTTATATTATGCACAACATGTAATATTAGTGTAGTATACAGCCAAATACCGCTACCCATGGCTGTATTCATCATTTGTTCATAGGAACGAATTGCAAATGTACTTAAACATATTATGGGTATTCCGATTTGCGTTTTATGTACCTTTTAGTTCCAGTTGATGCTTTTAAAAAAGGACTTTTTTTGTTTTTTAAACTAATAAAATCAGAGAAACTGTACTTATAGCTGGGTTTTGCTGAGATAAAGTCATATGGGAACAAGATATGTTGCAGAAACGCTCACAGATAATGACAGCATTCACTATAAAACCTACAATTACACACAAGATAGGATAATGAGACCTCGCGTAACCCATGACAGGTACCGGCACGCAGAAGTTAATATCACAGCCCAAAAACTTGTTTGTCTCAGAGCTAACGATTCTGCCAAAGTATTAACCATTACCCTCTCTTGACACAGAGAGCCAAGCCCAGTGCGCAGGTTCAATGCTAAAATCAGTATGTGAAAACGGTGACTTGTAAACGAAACAAAAAAAAAAAGCTGAAAAATATCTTTATCTGGGGCTCAGGTCTTGTAATATGAATCTGTTAAATTACTCAGCATATGAAGTCATTTCATGCCAGAGCCAATAACGCAAATTAAAAGTATTATAAATATTTTTTAACTGAAATAAAAAAATTTGCAAATTAAAAAGTAAATAAATAGCAGCTGTTGATAAACTGACATAAAAACTATATGGCAGATTTCAGGAACAACTAATAAGATTTCCCCCCTTTACACTTGCGCAAAGCAAGTAAGGTTACAGATGCGCATACATCATGGCTGATAGAGAACAACAGAGCCATGTGTGGGATTACTGTGAATATAAAGGACTATTAAATACAACAAAATTGTATATGCAAAAGCACTGAATTTCAAATGAGTAGTAGGTTTATTTTCTGACAAATTTCAAAGTTTGTTCCATTTTTCTCCCCCCTGTATCATGTGACAGCCACCAGCCAATCACAAAATTCAGCTAGATATGAACTGTGAATTTTTGCTTTTGCACATGCTCAGTGGGAGCTGTTGCCTCAGAAATTGTGCATATAAAAAGACTGTACAATTTGATAATAAAAGAGAATTCTATTATTGATTAAAGAGAGTGCTACAGCATTATGGCGAGCTTACATGTGAGGCAGGTTACCGTATCGTTTTACTGTAATATAGAAATGCAACAACTAATCGTTCTAATCGATAATGAAAATAGTGGTTAACGAATCTCATAATCGATTAGTTGGTTTGCAAATAGTTGGTCTGTGCACAGCAACAGCTGCTTCACTCCAATGAGCTTATGCACACGGTATTGTGTTTTATGGTTATGCCCTTAGCCTAAAGGACATCTACTTGTCACTTTTTCAGAACACTATAAGTTTCTTTTTAAGTTTACAACTACTCCCGGTGTTTGAGTAACCCAGAAATAATAATAGGAGTCATCATTTGGATTGTTTGTATTAAATCAGGTGATTTGGGACTATGCTTTGCATGATATGGTGCCAAGCTGGTTATATACCCTTAGCCCTAGATTGGTGGTTATTTGAACTGATGTGCACTATTATCTGCACATTATTAGCAGATTGCTTGGTAATGCTGATTATATGCACTGTACAGAAAAATGTGTAAGGCTTTGTCCTGTTATTGATAAATTCCTTAGCGTTTTTTTATTTCTTTTATTATAGTTTTTTTTATATTTTTAATAAATTGTGATAATATGTACCAGATTCAACCTCTATAAGTATATATTTGTTATTTTAAGAGCAGACTAGATATTTTTCCCTAACCTTATAGCTAGTTTTTTAACATTACATATAGATATTGAAAGATATTTTTTATGTTAGAATGAAGTCGCGGCTTGCTTTACTAAAGGGACACTGAACCAAAAAAATTTATTTCGTGATTCAGATATAGCATGACATTTTATACAAACTTTCTAATTTACTCCTCTTAACAATTTTTCTTTGTTCTCTTGCCATCTTTATTTTAAAAGCAGGAATGTAAATCTTAGCAGCCAGCCCATTTTAGGTTCAGCACCATGGATAGCGCTTGCAAGCATAACCCAGGTTCTCAACCAAAAATGGGCCGGCTCATATGCATCACATTCCTGCTTGTTAAATAAAGATAGCAAGAGAACAAAGAAAATTTGATAATAGGAGTAAATTAGAAAGTTGCTTAAAATTGCATGCTCTATCTGAATTATGAAAGAAAAAAAAATGGGTTTAGTGTCCCTTTAACCCCTTAATGACCGAGGACGTGCAGGGTACGTCCTCAAAAAAAAGGCAGTTAACGCCTGAGGACGTACCCTGCACGTCCTCGGTGTGGAAAGCAGCTGGAAGCGGTCCTGATCGCTTCCAGCTGCTTTCCGGTTATTGCAGTGATGCCTCGATATGGAGGCATCCTGCAATAACCTTAACAGGCCATCCGATGCAGAGAGAGCCACTCTGTGGCCCTCTCTGCACCGGACATCGATGGCCGGTATCGTTGGTGGGTGGGAGCCGACTTGGGAGGCGGGTGGGCGGCCATCGGTGAGCTGTTTAAGGAGGAGGGGGGCGGCGGGCGGGCGCGTGCACGGGCGGGAGCGGGTGGGAACCGCTATACTACAGAAAAGTTCAAAAATACATATGTGGGGCAAAAGGCCACTAATAGATAAATCAAATAATAAAGTGATTTTGGAGGGTTGGAGGGTTGGTCTTGGGTGGGGGGAGAAGCTACACTACAGAAAAAGGGATTTTTTTCTAAAAAAAAACACAACACTTTTTTCTTAACTGGGTATGGCAGACAGCTGCCAGTACCCAAGATGGCGCCCATTAAGGCAGAGGGGGAGGGTTAGACAGCTGTTTGGTGGGGATCAGTGAGGTTGGGGGCTAAGGGGGAATCCTACACAGCAGCATATGTAAATATGCTAAAAAAAACACACTAAAAAGCCCAAATATACCTTTTATTTTAGTACTGGCAGAGTTTCTGCCAGTACTTAAGATGGCGGGGACAATTGTGGGGTGGGGGAGGGAAGAGAGCTGTTTGGGAGGGATCAGGGGGTCTGATGTTTAAGGTGGGAGGCTGAGCTCTACACTAAAGCTAAAATTAACCCTGCAAGCTCTCTACAAGCTACCTAATTAACCCTTTCACTGCTGGGCATAATTCAAGTGTTGTGCGCAGTAGCATTTTGCGGCCTTCTAATTACCAAAAAGCAACACCAAAGCCATATATGTCTGCTATTTCTGAACAAAGGGGATCCCAGAGAAGCATTTACAACCATTTATGCCATAATTGCACAAGCTGTTTGTAAATAATTTCAGTGAGAAACCTAAAGTTTGTGAAAAAGGGAACTTTTTTTTTATTTGATCGCATTTGGCGGTGAAATGGTGGCATGAAATATACCAAAATGGACCTAGATCAATACTTTGGGTTGTCTACTACACTACACTAAAGCTAAAATTAACCCTACAAGCTCCATACAAGCTCCCTAATTAACCCCTGCACTGCTGGGCATAATACACGTGTGGTGCGCAGCGGCATTTTGCAGCCTTCTAATTACCAAAAAGCAACGCCAAAGCCATATATGTCTGCTATTTCTGAACAAAGGGGATCCCAGAGAAGATTTTTCAACCATTTATGCCATAATTGCACAAGCTGTTTGTAAATAATTTCAGTGAGAAACCAAAAGTTTGTGAAAATATTTGTGAAAAAGTGAACGATTTTTTGTATTTGATCGCATTTGGCGGTGAAATGGTGGCATGAAATATACCAAAATGGGCCTAGATCAATACTTTGGGATGTCTACTAAAAAAATTATATACATGTGAAGGGATATTCAGGGATTCCTGAAAGATATCAGTGTACCAATGTAACTAGCGCTAATTTTGAAAAAAAATGGTTTGGAAATAGCAAAGTGCTACTCATATTTATGGCCCTATAACTTGCAAAAAAAGCAAAGAACAAGTAAACATTGGGTATTTCTAAACTCTGGACAAAATCTAGAAACTTTTTAGCATGGGTGTTTTTTGGTGGTTGTAGATGTGCAACAGATTTTGGGGGTCAAAGTTAGAAAAAGTGTGTTTTTTTTCCATTTTTTCCTCATATTTTATATTTTTTTTTATAGTAAATTATAAGATATGATGAAAATAATGGTATCTTTAGAAAGTCCATTTAATGACGAGAAAAACGGTATATAATATGTGTGGGTACAGTAAATGAGTAAGAGGAAAATTACAGCTAAACACAAACACCGCAGAAATGTAAAAATAGCCTTGGTCCCAAACGGACAGAAAATGGAAAAGTGCTGTGGTCATTAAGGGGTTAAGAGGCCCCTTGCCAAGGTGGAAAACACTTAAGCAAAGGTGAAGCGCTAACAAAGATAAAATATCCCACTTTGGCAAAATTGGCAAAAAACCTACTTTTGCATCTCAGGCACCTCAACACCATCTGAGTGCCTCTTCTCTGCTGCAGGCAAAATAGCTGCAAAAAAGAGAGCCAGCCTCAGCCAGGTGCATGTGGTCATGTTGTCATTTTTGCATTTCAATGCAAAGTTTCTGAAAGAGGGAACAATAGAATGTTCTAAACAGTTAGTCTCTTTTTACTTCTACCTCTTTTCAAAACAGTTTGTGGTTTTGTTTTGCTTCATTTTGGAAAATAAAAATGTGTTCTGCTGCTTAAAGTGAAGGTCAGTTTGGATGAATTAGTGCCTGGTTGTTAATAAACCTATTAAAAACAAGGGCATTTTAATTCATCAAAATTGACATTTCACTCCTTTTCTTCATAAACTTACTTTTTAATCCTGTCAGCCCCTGCAATCCTTCCTCCGCAAGTCCTCTTCGCGGGTCCAAAATGACGAATCTGGCTTCCAATCACGGCGTTATATCAATCCATGATCCCTCGGTGGGGAAAGTCGTGATTGGAGGAAGCTGGATTCGTCATTTCTGACGTCAGAAGAGGCTTCCGACGACCGGGGGAATCTCTGGAGCGGCCGCCAGGATTAAAAGGTAAGTTTTTGAAGAAAAGGAGTGAAATGTCAATTTTGATGAATTAAAGTGCCCTTGTTTTTAACAGGTTTATTAAAAACCGGGCACTAATTCATCCAAATTGACCCTCACTTTAAAAATTAGACAAACAGTTGTGTTAATGTAAAGTTTTAGTCTGAAGTTTATATTTGTAACACTCAGTATGTGGTTTTTATTTAAAATATAGGAAATAATTCGATTTTTTTTATTATCCGATTAGTTGATTAATCGAAAAAAATAAATTGGTCGATTAATAGATTATGAAAAATAGTTGCAGCCCTATAATATATTAAAAAACACAAAGCATATTTAGTAAAAATGTTGTATAATAAAAAAAAAAGGGACACCAAAATCTAGTATAAATATCTCTCTCTCTGGCCTTTCCAGGCCGCTTGCGACAGAAATTCCTGCTAACATCAAGAAGAATTCCATGATGTGCAAACTACATGAGCTCAAAATAAATTATTTGTAATAAAGTTCTAAAAATGCATGCACTGTGAAGAACAGTACGTTTTCTATAGGCGATTTGATAAGACGTACTATAGAAAATACGACAGACTAATTAAACCCGTTTTTTTGGTGCTCCTGTGCACCTACTCGAACGTAAATTGATTAGGAGAATGTTACATTTTTAAACAATACAGTAAGGGCATTAATTCTCAAGCGTATACTTAGGCGCAAATATAGGAGAATATTAATGATACATTTTGCTCTAAAGTCTGCTCTCAAGGTAAAGAATGAAGGTTCAGCAACTAAAAGAAAAAGGCAAATTTATTAACAGAAGTAAATTGTAAAGATTTGAGCCAGCCACGGAAGCTTCATATTGATTTAATAGTAAATCCAGCGCTGTGCACGGCACCTAAAATTGTACTTCTACAGCTGGAAAGTAAATATTTAGAACAAGTGAGATTTATCTCTAGCCCAGAAGCAGAATTTTTTTCACTTTCTGCGATGAGATTTTTATTTACAATTTTTTTTGTTTTCCTGCAGTTCATTTTCAAATAAAATTCCATCTAAAATTAGGCATGTTGCAGTAAATTACCAGCTCAGTTACAATGTGTTCTCTTCAGACAGAGCTTTGCTCTGGCTACACTGCGTTAAGGAAAACTTACACAGTGCAGCCAGAGCACAAAGCTGTTTGAAGAGAACAGCCTGACGTGGAGCAGCTCTGCAAAGGAAAAGCGCCAACAGTTCCTACATGTGTCCTATTCTTTCTGCAGACATGATGCATTTTCTGTGATGACATCTCAGAACACAGCATGTTCTGCCTTGGGGATCTCTAGATACTTATTCCACCTACATCTTCATAGCCTTCTTAATATACTATTTTATTTAACCCCTAAAATTACAATTAATTACAAGACATTTATGTAGTGTTATAAAACATATCGGCCAAGTCTGAACATATTTAAATAAAATTAACATCTTGTTTGCTGTGAATGAAATGATAATAGTCGAGCGCTGGTCACAACTTGCTGTATGTGATGGGGCCAGTTCAGGCTTGAGTCTGCAGAGTACAAAGCTAACCACGATCATTATATTCGTATAAACTGCATTGTTCTGCAGCGGTTATCTGCTAAAGCCAATTAGGGAAATAGATCATTTAAGTTAGAAAGAAAGTCAGCAGGTGCATTTCCAGCTCTGCCAAGTAGAAAATCCACAACTTTCAGACATAAAAAGAAGAAAAATAAATATAAAAAAATATATTGAAAAGTAATTTTATTATGGATAAACAAACATTTTATTTAAAAAAAAATCTCAACATATGTACCGCCCCTTTAAACTTTCTAAACAATCAAGCTAAAAAGGAGCACAACATCTACAATGAGTTTACTTATT
>NC_069510.1:16481506-16539006 GCF_027579735.1 Bombina bombina | reverse complement strand
ATAAGAAGGGGATATGAGGGAAGCAGGAGAGTGAGGGGTAATTGGCAGGGGGTATGTCACAGGGGTAAGAGGGGGATATGAGGGAAGCATGAGAGTGAGGGGTAATTGGCAGGGGTATGTCACAGGGGTAAGAAGGGGATATGAGGGAAGCAGGAGAGTGAGGGGTAATTGGCAGGGGGTATGTCACAGGGGTAAGAGGGGGATATGAGGGAAGCAGGAGAGTGAGGGGTAATTGGCAGGGGGTATGTCACAGGGGTAAGAGGGGGATATGAGGGAAGCAGGAGAGTGAGAGGTAATTGGCAGGGGGTATGTCACAGGGGTAAGAGGGGGATATGAGGCAAGCAGGAGAGTGAGGGGTAATTGGCAGGGGGTATGTCACAGGGGTAAGAGGGGGATATGAGGGAAGCAGGAGAGTGAGGGGTAATTGGCAGGGGGGTGTCACAGGGGTAAGAGGGGGATATGAGGGAATCAGGAGAGTGAGGGGTAATTGGCAGGGGGGATGTCACAGGGGTAAGAGGGGGATATGAGAGTGAGGGGTAATTGGCAGGGGGGATGTCACAGGGGTAAGAGGGAGGGGGCACTTCTGAGTTATATGAATATAATAAAAAATACCATGTCCGTGGCACCACCGCTGGTATTAGCCCCCTCTCCCCCTGCACAGAGGTTGCCACAAGCTACACTGTATTCACTACAAGTACAACGCACACTTGTATTACAATCTGTTAGTGCTGCATCAAACTTAAGACCTCACAGTGCGCATGCTCCTCTTTCGTTGTCATGGTAACACATGACGCTTAGAATGTACAGGTAGTTTCCTGGGGTACAGCGAGGCATAGACACGGCAAGGGGCACAGGGATTCCCCCTATACTAAGTGCACCGGGGCATGGAGCAATACAAGGTAACGCCGGGCACGGTAAAAGCAGTGGTACTGTTCATGTGTAGGGTCAGAGCGCAGGAGGGAAGGGACATTGGTATTCATTGATGTCTTTTATTACTTTATGAATCGCCACCGGCAACAGGAGGGTTAATATGTCATGCAGAAGTGATGGATGGTTTATAATGATGTGTTCTTTTGTATTATTGACTATAGAAAGCTAAATCAAACTATATCCTGATTGTAATATGAATATATTTTATAATGATCTGTATTAACCCTTTCTTAGCACAACGTTTCTTTTTAGGGAAATAAAGGTAAATATTTCAGACACAAGGGTTGGATTTGAGTATCTGACGCCCATAGGCAGACGTTGCTTTTGTACCACCCCAAGCATTGACTCACTACTTGCGCCCAGTTACCTATCTGTACAGTATTTTACATGGCTATAAATCAGTGCAGCTGCTGATAAACATGACAGTAAATGTAAAAAAAAAAAGTAGATCAAGTTAAAGAGTTATTATAGTGCTTTAAATAATTTAAAAGCTAGTGACCCTGCAAGTCTATGTGTTTAACCCTTGCAATGTGATTAAATACATAGTGAAAGTACCTCTCAGGAATCCCAGAGCACTGATGGTCTCGAGCGAATACAGTAACTGAGCCAATCAGCATCAGCAGGTGCACAGCTGGACTGTGTGACATGTGCTGCTGGTTGGGTGAGTGCCATGTCTGCTCTGGACCAGCAATGCTCTGCAGCTCCAGAGCAGTACTTTAACTATGTGTTAAAGTGATGGTAAATCCAAGCATTATAAAAACATTAGGATTTACCATCACTAAAAATAAAGTGGACTTTCATTGATCACTTAGTAAAAAATGGTGCTTAACTCACCCTTTCTGTGCCGCGTCTCTCACTAAAGTCAGTTCCTCTGGCCGCCCATGGCACAGCACTCTTCTCTCAATGAGGTGACGTTTCCACCTCTAAACCAATAGCAGTGCTAGTCATCTGACATTGTTCTGTATGCTAGCACCGCTATATGTTTAGAGGTGGAAACATGAGTTTAACACCCTTTTTTTACTGAGTGATAACTTAATGTCCACTTTATTTTTAGTGATGGTAAATCCTAACTATCTTTATACTCTTGGATTTACCATCACAAACCCTTAATGACATAGCATTGTAGGGATTCTAGGGTTAAATTGATATACTCTGTCTTATAAGAGCATGTCACCCCCCTGTAATGGCCCTTTATATTAAACAGCTGCAGGCAGGAGTCATGCTAAGTGAAGTCACCTGACATAAAGTAGGTTTCAGACAACATGAATCTGTCTGAGGTCTCACCAGCTGGCATAAAGGGTACTACAGGGGTAAAGCTTCAGATCTGAGGTCTATGGTTGCCACCTCGGCTATGTTTTCCTGGACCTATGAGTTACACATGCTGCAGGGTGTGCAGAGGGGAACATGAATAGTGCTGTCCAGGGGTGCAATTCATGTTCCCCTCTGCACACCCTGCATTATGTGTAACTCATAAATGTCCAGGAAAACATGGCCGAGGTGTCAACCCTATTGAGGTCTCCTTTGGCCTTAACACCTAGCAACATATTGTCTCTGTGTTTGGTGAAAAAAGAAATATCACTCATTATATATAAAAGATTTATGTTTCTGTTATATATATATATTATTATTATTATTAGGTGCCATTTGAGTACTACATACAGAGGCCCAATATCAGTTAGTTACACCACTGCAATCTACGGGTACTTAGGTGGAAGCTAACATTTTTCTTTCATGTTTCAGACAGAACATGCAATTATAAAAAACTTTCAATTTTACTTCTATTATCTGATTTGCTTTGTTCTTTTGCCATCCTTTGTTGAAAATGATACCTACGTAGGCTCATGAGCTGGGAGCAAGCTGCTGATTGGTGGCTATGCATCTTGTCATTGGTTCACCCAATGTGTTCAGCTAGCTTCCTGTAGTGCAATGTTGTTCCTTCAACAAAGGATTACAAAGGAATAAAGCACATTTGCTAATTGAAGTAAATTAGAAGTTGTATAAATTGTATGCTCTTTTTAAATCATGAAAGTCAAATCAAAGGGTTTCATATCCCTTTAAATGCATTGTGTTGCTGGACTTCAGTGTTATATGGTTATGGTAAGCCAGTTGGTCAGATTCATTAAATACTTAGCAGGAGGACTCATCATTAGTGTGATTCACTAAGTGAAAGTGTCCAACTGAGCACTCTGTACCCTGAGCTTTCTCACCAAGGACTTCTGTGCATTTCTAAATAAGACACAGTCCAGTAGTGGTACAGCACTCAGATAACAAGGTGGTGCAAGCTGTAAGGGTACCACACAAAACCCTTAAAGTAATAGCACAGTCCAAAAAATTCAGCAGCACTCACCACTATGTAGAAAATTCCATTTTTATTGGGATATTTCGAAATAGAAAAGACAACGTTTCGGACCTCTAGTCCTTAGACATGTCTAAGGACTAGAGGTCCGAAACGTTGTCTTTTCTATTTCGAAATATCCCAATAAAAATGGAATTTTCTACATAGTGGTGAGTGCTGCTGAATTTTTTGGACTGTGCATTTCTAAATAAGGTAAGACAGGCACAGCACAGAGCACACTCAATAGACTGTAAGTTAATTCACTTTAGACCTTGTATTGTTGTATTTAGAAATATGATATTAAACAATGTAGTGCAGAAAATGCCAATTTCCCTTTACAACAGACTGACTGTTCTGCACTTGACTGATCTTGTACTACTCGTGCATATAAGCATGTGTGGTGCTTACCTTGCTCATCTGATGTGTCTACAGAAATGTGTCTTTGAGTGTACTCACCAAACCAAACTGCACCCTGTGGGTCACATTCAGCCCTCTAAGGGTTATGTGTGATCCTTAGCACCACGCAGAAAACAGACGTTCTAGAAAAATCAGATGCACACTTCTCTTTAGGTAATTATGGGCATCAAAGTGTTTTCATTTTATTTACACATCAGCAATCATCTACTGCATTGCAAAATATCTGCATGCAAGATAAACATTTAAAAATAATTTAAAACTTTAATTTAGTCAGAAGCATTGTTTAGCAGGCCAGAAACAAACCCCTTGTAAAGTCTCTTGACTGTTTATCTCACTTCCTTTGCAGTGACAAATTAGGAACAGGTATAAACAAGCTTCTCCACATATCAGCCAATCAAAGTGCAGCACATAGGAGTGTCAGCTGCACTCTACAGAATGCACTCCAGTCTTACTGGGGGAAGTACAAGTACTACAGTTTAAGGGTCAATTACAGAACAAGAAGGCAAAATAAATAACCAGTGTGCATGTGTGTAAATACCAATTGAACATTTCATTAGTGTAGGTAGCTACATTAAAGGGACACTGAACCCATATTGTTTCTTTCCTGATTCAGATAGAGCATGCACATTTAAGCAACGTTCTAATTTACTCCTATGATCAATTTCTCTTAGTTCTATTGCTATCTTTATTTGAAAAAGAAGGCATCTAAGCTTTTTTTTTTTTGGTTCAGCCTCTGGACAGCACTTTTTTTATTGGTGGATGAATTTATCCACCAATCAGCAAGAACAACCCAGGTTGATCAACAAAACTGGGCCGGCATCTAAACTTACATTCTTGCATTTAGAATAAAGATACCAAGAGAATGAAGAACATTTGATAATAGGAGTAAATTAGAAAGTTGCTTAAAATGTCATGCTCTATCTGAATCACAAAAGAAAAAAATTGGCTTCAGTGTCCCTTTAAATTCATTAATAGTAGCTTATATCCTGTGTAATTTTTAAAGGGACCGGAAACCCCACATTTTTATTTAATGATTAAGATAGAGCATGCAATTTGAAAAGCAGAGATGTAAGCTGAGGAGCGTGCACATGACTGGAATACTACATGTCAGCAAGTTTACAAGAATGTTATCCATTTACAAGAGCAGTAGATGGCATCACTATATAGTGCTCCAGACACCTACCAAGGCATCTCTTCAACACAGAATATCATAAGAACGAAGCAAATCTGCTAATAGAAGTAAATTGGAAACTTTATTTTAAATTGGATGCTCTGTCTGAATCACAAAAGAAAAATGTTGGGTTTCATATCCCTTTAAATAAAACATGTAATTATAATTCTTTTGAGTTGTTGGCTTTAGTGTAAGTGTGAGGCTAATGTAATGTGGCCGCCGGCCAATCTCACCATTGGTGACGGACTCTCTGTATAAAAAAGTTTATTCACCAATCCACTAAACATACACAGGAACCGCCAATCTGCATAACATTTCATAAACTTGCATATTCTCTTAACAATCTCGCCATTAATGGCGCTCTCTCCATAAAAAAAAATATTTAAAGGGACAGTCAACACCCATGAAAACTCAATCAACAAAAAAAAAATGAGCCTGCACCGCATCCCATCTTTAATAACACTAACGTTAGGTGGCTAATCTTCAATAAACATTTAGTTAACAGCGGCAGATATGGCCGCCAAACTCCTCCCCCTGTTACGTAGGAGGCTTCTTCTCCAAGTCTTCAGCCAATGAGAATCAAATCCTCGGCTAGATTCTTTAGCTGCGTTCACGGAGACACTGTTCTATTTCTAATAGCGAGCGTACTACAATTATATAGCACATGCGCATTAGAAATAGAACAGTGTCCCTGTGAACGAGTATTTATTTAAAACAAGAAAGGTGGGGAGGGGGAGGAGTTTGGCGGCCATATCTGCCGCTGTTAACTAAATGTTAATTGAGATTAGCCACCTAACGTTAGTGTTATTGAAGATGGGATGCGGTGCAGGCTCATTTTTTGTTGTTGGTAGAAAGTTTTCATGGGTGTTGACTGTCCCTTTAATATGAACGATGGAGGAAAAGGAATAAACTCAAAAGGAGAGGTGGTCTGTAACTCTGCGCTGGCAGTCGATTAATCGGCCAAACCAGCGCAGCAGAGAATGCCAAACTATGTCAGCTTCCACCACAGAGTTGTACCTAGAAACTGTAGCAAAATAACTCCGTATGGAATGCACCAGCTAATTCCACAGCATATAAACAACATGACTAAGCACCTATTGCTCAGTGCAATACCAACGCGTTTCACCTTATGGCTTACGGCTATGGGTCACTATTATGACCTCCCATTGTCCGTGGCATAATGGTTTCTAGTAAGCCCAGTTACTGTGTGTGGGAGGTTTATCCTCTCTCCTTAGTGAGGTCCTGTAATGCTGTGTTTCTGGATCTATTTTTACAGAGTTAAGGATATAGAAGTTAAACTTAATTCTTATGTATTGTAGCCTGCTAAAGATCCTTATATATATATCTTGTATATAAGTATCAGTCAATAGGCAATTTAGTATGTTAACCCCTTATTGTAAATGAGAGAGCAGGTCATATGTTCACATTTGTCCCATAACGCTACTAAGGGTTAATATGTATAACAATTGTTATGAATACACTTTAAGGATACAAGAGGAAGTGTCTGGCAAAGAGTACTGGCTGAATGGAAATGGATATCTATAATACGATATATATTGCAGTTAGACTTTATACAAATACATATGCTGCCTGTTGTTACTGACATACTATACGTAATATGCACTTACATTAACTTGGCAAATTTGCTTACAGTGCAGTCCGGTGCTGGGATCCCAGAATGAGCAGTCTCTGCTCTGAGGAGGCACGCTGTAATGGCAGCTGATGCGGTCTGTAGGTTCCGACTCAGTGCTCCACGCCAGAGAGGGGGGGGGGGGGGTTGTCAGAGGAGAGGCTGAGCTGAACACAGCTGATTGCGGCTTCTGTATTCGTTGGAGCTCCGGCAAAAGGCGAGCGGTTTTGTGTCAATAAGAATACAAAGGAGATTCTGGATAGCTCCACTAAGTGTAAAGGCAAATCCTGAACTATAGATACTTGCTACAATTGTATCAGGCTTAGGTGATGTATCACACCGCAGTGTAACACAAGACAATAACAAGCAATTTAGAGTTGTCAGAGGTGTGTTTATATAGGCAGAGTAGAAGAAAGAATCATGCCCCTAATTAAAGGGACAGTAGCATGACAGTACCCACCCCCCCCACAAAGAACGCCAAAGGTGTTCCCGGAGACGGCCTATCCGGATTCCGTCAGTGGAATAAGGACACCAGATGATCAGCATGCAGATTAGTTGAAGGCTCCCATGAATCTTCATCAGGAGGGTAGCCCTTCCAATGGACGAGATACTCAAGAATATGGCCACGTCTATGTGAGTCCAATATTTCAGAGATCTCATATTCTGGATGGTCCAAAAGGTAATTACGAGGCAACTGTAAAGGTTTACCACAAATCGGATGATAAGGCTTGAGCAGAGAGACGTGAAAAGTTGGATGAATGCGCATATTTGATGGAAGGGTGAGAGTCACAGCATTTCTGTTCACTATTTTACTGATTGGATATGGACCTATGTATAAAGAGGAGAGTTTCTTTGATGGAACGTGAAGGTTCAAATGCTTTGTTGACAGCCACACCTCATCTCCTATGTTGTAATTCGGGGGTTCCCGTCTTCTGAGATTATAATAAAACTTCTTGGTCTCTTGAGCTTCCTGGATGTTGTTCCTCATAACCCCATGGATCTTGGAGAGTTCACTAGCAAGTTGTTCGATAGATAGAGTCCTAACTGTGGAATCAGTAAGAGGGTGGAAAGTTGGGTTGTATCCATAATTCGCATAAAATGGTGAGTATTTAGTAGAGGAATTAACAGAGTTGTTATATGCGAATTCGGCATAAGGAAGGTAGTCAGCCCGTTTGTCCTGTTGTTGGTTACAATGAGAGCGTAGGTATTGTTCCAACCATTGGTTGGGTCTCTCGGTCTGCCCGTTAGATTGAGGGTGGAAGGCAGTACTAAGTCTTCGGTTGATATTTAACTGGCTGCAGAGTTCCTTCCAGAATCTGGAAGTGAATTGGCTTCCTCTATCCGATGTAATGGTTTCAGGTAAACCATGAAGTTTCACTATATTAGTTAGAAACAGGCGAGTAGTAATAGAGGCGGAAGGAAGTTTTACAGTAGGAATAAAATGAGCCATTTTAGTAAATAGATCTATGATAACTAGTATAGTTGTATATCCCGAGGAGGATGGTAATTCAACAATATAGTCCATGGCTATATCACTCCAGGGTCTAGTTGCTACCGGTAAGGAGAGTAAAAACACATAAGGTTTTTTGTGTTGTGGCTTGGTTTGTATACAGACAGGACAAGTTTTTATGTAATTGCTAATAGTGTGTGACATATTCGGCCACCAAAAGCTACGCTGTAGCAATTCTAAGGTTTTCTTCTCACCTGGATGGTTTGAGAGAACTGAATCATGAACGGAACATAGAACTTCATTGTGGAGTTCAGGGGGTATATACAACAACTGATCATGGTAGTATAACCTGTCTGGATGTACTTTTAGCTTTTGTAAAGGTTTCTCCTTATCTTGATTTTGTGCTACTCGTAGTTGTTGTTGGAAAGATATGTTTGTAGCTATTATGTGAGTTTTTGGAATTACAGATCCTGGTGTAGTATTTTTAATTGGTTGGGGTGGTAACCTAGAGAGTGCATCAGGTTTGCCATTCCGGGATCCGGGTCGATGTATTATAAGATAGTGGAATCTAGAAAAATAGAGGCTCCAACGTACCTGACGTGTGGATAGTGTTCGGGTGGTTTGTAAGTACTCCAGATTTTTGTGATCAGTATATATTATAATCGGTTTCACTGTTCCCTCAAGGAGATGCCTCCAATGTTCCAAGGATGTCTTTATGGCTAACAGCTCTTTTTCTCCTATGGGATAATGAAGTTCTGAGGAGGACATTGTCTTGGAGTAATATGCGATTGGATACATAGGATGTTCCAGGGATTCTCGTTGAGATAATACAGCACCTATGGCGTAGTCACTGGCATCTACCTCTAAGATGAACTGTAGGTTATGATCTGGAAAGCGAAGGATAGGAGCAGTTGTGAATTTAAGTTTAAGGAACTCGAATGAGTGCTGAGCCTGGGGAGTCCACTGAAATTTGGTAGCTGAACTGGTCAATTTGGTTAGAGGTTTTACTATTCCAGAAAATCCTTGTATAAATTTCCTGTAATAATTCGAGAAACCCAGAAATTTCTGCACCTGTTTCTTACTGTTGGGAATGGGCCAGTTAGTGATTGCTGTGATCTTGTTATCTTCCATTTGTATTCCCGGGGGACTGATCTTGTAACCAAGAAATGATAGTTGAGTAGTATGAAATATACATTTTTCCGGTTTTGCCAATAAGTGATGCTTCCTGAGCCTGTCCAATACTATTTTTACATGTTGTATGTGTTGTTCTAGTGTTTCTGAGTAAATCAGTATGTCATCCAAGTAAACAATAATGAACACATCCAACAGATCATGAAATACATCATTCACAAAAAACTGAAAAGTGGCGGGGGCATTACACAGCCCGAACGGCATCACCCTATACTCAAATAGGCCGTATCGTGTGCGGAAAGCGGTGAGCCACTCATCTCCGCTTCTAATCCTCACTAAATTATAGGCTCCCCTTAAATCCAATTTAGTGTATATCTTCGCTGATGAGAGTCTTTCTATTAATTCTGGTATCAGCGGTAGCGGATATCTGTTCTTTTTTGTTACCTTATTGAGTGCTCGGTAATAAATAATGGGGCGTAGCGAATTATCTTTTTTACGGACAAAGAATATTCCGGCACCCGCAGGAGAAGTGGAAGGTGTTATAAAAGCTTTCTTAACATTCTGGTCTATATACTCCTTGAGGTGTTGCAACTCAGGCTGTGATAAGGGGTATACACGTCCTACAGGTATGGGTGAACCCGGAAGCAATTCGATGGGACAGTCGTATGTCCTATGTGGAGGTAGAGATTCTGCCTCCTTTTTACTAAAAACGTCTGCATATTCTAGCTATTGTTTGGGAATAGTGTCAGTTGTGGTGGATGCTAGGGTGTGACTGAAATAACAATTATTCTTGCAATAATCTGAATTTAGTGTGATAGTAAGTGTGTCCCAATTAATAAGTGGCTTGTGAAGTCTAAGCCATGACAGACCTAATACTACAGGGAATAATGGTGAACATGTAACATCTAATACTATGCGCAGAAACTTTAAATTTAGACACAAACATAACTTAACAGTAGAACAGAAGAAATTATTGACAGAGGTACAAAATGACAACACAATTGTATTGAAATCGGCGGACAAGGGCGGAGCTATCGTCATCATGGATCATGATGACTATAGAAATGAGATTCTGTCCCAATTATCCAAACAAGAAAATTACAAAATGATTTATTTCGATCCAACTAAAAGGATACAGAATAAAATACTGGAAATAGTAGAAATGGCAAAAGAAATGAATATAATTACATCTAAACAAATGAAATTTCTCATTAATCAACATCCTATTATTCCAGTGTTTTATATCTTACCCAAGATTCATAAGAATTTGAAAAAGCCTCCTGGCCGCCCAATAGTGGCAGGCACAGACTCAATTTTTCAACCTATTGCCATATTCTTAGATACTTTAATTAGACCGCTCTTGGGAAGTATTGCATCTTATCTACAAGACACTACTGATTTCATAAATAAAATTAAACAGATCAGGGTACCCCCACATGCAATTTTGGTTACTATGGACATTTCAAATTTATATACTTCTATTCCTCATGAATTGGGCATGGAAGGTGTCTTCTATTACATTGATAAAGAAAGGCTATTTACACCTTCAGAAAGAAGATTGATATCTGATTTATTTAAAATAATCCTTTATGAAAGTTACTTTATGTTTGAAGACACCTTCTATGTACAAACCAAAGGGACCGCGATGGGCTCTAATGTAGCTCCTACATACGCAAATCTTTTTGTAGGAAAATTTGAGGAACAATTTGTCTATAGTGAGGATCCATTTAAGACCAACATAAAATGTTGGTATAGATATATAGACGATGTATTCCTATTATGGACAGGAGAAGAACATACTCTTATACATTTTTTAGAGACCCTTAATTCAAAAACAGATTACCTAAAATTTACTATGGAAAGCAGTACAGAGAGAATTAGCTTCTTAGACACAATGGTATATATTGAAGAAGGTAGATTAGAATGTGATATATTCTCAAAAGCAACAGACCGCAATAATTTACTTAGCTTTGATAGCTTTCATCCTCCTAATACCATAAGAAGCTTACCATATAGCCAGCTACTCAGAACGAAAAGAATCGTATCTGATTCCAACAAATTACAAATTAGATTAGATGAAATGGCAAGCAAATTTAGGGAAAGAGGATATCCTAATCAAGTAATACAAGAAAATTTGGAAAGAGTAGATCAGATTGAGAGAACTTCTCTCCTTGAACCTAAATTCAAGGAAAAGAAACAATTCTCTGTACCCCTGGTAACACAATATGGGTTCCATAGTAGAAAACTTAAAACCTGTATTAACAAACATTGGTACCTTCTTAAAGAGGAACCACAATTGGCAGAAATTTTCAAAGATCCGCCCCTTTTATCATACAAGAGAAACAAAAACCTGAAAGATGTACTCGTTAGAGCTGATCTAGGGACTAGAAGTCCAGCTCCATCTTTACAAAAGAAAGGTTGTTTTCCTTGCTATAATTGTGCACAATGCAATTCTATGATAAAAGGTGATATTGTGACACATCCACACACTGGACGTAAGATAGAAATTAAAAACACATACACATGCAACTCAAGCTATGTGATATATGTTATTAAGTGTCAGTGTGGATTTGCTTACGTGGGAGAGACCACCCAATGTGTCCGTGACAGGGTCAGACAACATAAAGCTGCCATAGGCAACTCAGACTGGGATGCTCCAGTATCTCATCATTTCACAATGGCATCCCATAATAAAAGCCAATTGCGGTTTCAAATAGTAGACAATGTCCCTCCTTTTAGGAGAGGAGGGGATAGACAAAAAGCATTGTTCAAGAAAGAAGCCCAATGGATAAGAAAATTGGACACACTGTCACCTAGGGGTCTCAATAGAGATATTTCCTGGGGGCATTTCGTATGAATAAGATTTTCCCATCATAACTAAATATTAAATGGGATCTTAGAACACAATAACAAATATTTAGATAGTCTGCATAAAATAATCCCCATGTAGATATTTGTTTTGCCCCCTTCTCTTTGTTTTACAACCCTAGACAGCAAACAGTAATGGTGATATAGAGTCTAATTTAGATTCGCAACAATACAGGTAGATTGAATCTAACATAATATTCAATAAATTGAGTGAGAATTTAATCCCTTATAAAGAGATCCTATTCGTGTAATCGGGTCTATACATATTTAAGTAACAAAAAATATGTAGACTAAGAACGAACCTTTATTTTCATATGTTCGTTTGGTTTGCGATAACTGTGTCATTTTGTTGCATCGTTGCTGCTTCAATAATTATTAATCTCGTGTAGTGAGATTATCACATTTAGTTAGTTTTAAAATAGTCTTAAGTCACATTATTTTTGTTTCATATAATAGCTGAATGGGTGACGCATTAGATAGGTGTGTGTGTATGCACCAATAGAATCACGCTTGGGCCTTTCTAAAAGAGGCCGTTTCCATGATGACGTATACTCCTTGAGAAAGGGCGGAGTCCCGAAACGCGCGTCGGAGTGTAAGGCTGCTCACTGAACCGCTTGTCGATACAAGGACTTTGATGCAAAAAGATTACAGAAAAGAGCCGTTGTTCCATAAAGACATAAGACCGAATCAAGTGTTTGTTCTCCCGTCCGCATGAGTGGATAAAAGTCGGGGGCATCTCCATTTATTCAAAAGGATGTGAAATCGCAAGTATTATAAAGCTAATTAACATGCATGTTCTAACTGGCCAGCCTCTATACTAATACAGACGCAATACAGATGATTGGTGATACACTTGCTGATTTAACACACGGCTTCTACCACATTAGAGACGCTTTAATTCATTAACACTCTAATACTGGGAAGGGTCAGAAACTTTATGCATATGTTACAACATGAACTGTTAGAATAGTCAAGCACCGATACCCGGGCTGAATACTACCCAACCGCAAGTGTGGTTTAAAGAGGGGAACTTGGAAAGAGCCTTGGAGTATATTGAGTGTTAACATAAAGTTGAATGCATATGCTGGATGAACTAACGGCTTTTTGTCTTGTCCTGCACTAACCCATAAATGTGCTTATACTCATCATAAAAAGGTGTATGCTGAACAAGGGAATGATTACAGAGTTCAAAATGTTATTCAAATCTCATGTATAAGAAGATATATTTGTAATCGAAAAGAATCTTTTTACAGCAACCATATCTGAAAAATTGCATCAAAGATTTTAAATTCAAAACAACTGTGAAAGTTCTGCATGTCTAAGGGACTGTTCACTTTTTCATCTATATGAACTTTCTAAGACATTAATAGCGGTTTTCTGAGAGCCTTGGTTGATTCTTCCAGGGACGCCTGGGTTGAATCCAATTGTTTTATGAATGAAAGTAGTTTGCATGTGTGGATGGACTGAAAGTTGTGGATTCATATCATAGAATTGTAATTAGATACTTTATAATAAATTGCATTTACACTTTTGCTAAATTGAGGTGTGCTGAGTTCCTTTTTTTGTTATTTGTAGATGGTAGAATTGGAGGTTTTACTAAACTCTTGCACCCTAAATACATATACAATTTTTTATTTATTATTTTTTCGACAGTGGATAGAATGCTTTAGTGGTGCTGTGATTAACTATTTATTATCTAATACTATATGTTCCTTATGACCCTCCCTTGTAGTGAGTAGTAACGGTGTAGTTTGGTGCGTGATAGGACCGTTAGAGGAAGAAGTACCATCAAATACTCGCAAAACAACTGGAAACTGCTTTTCAACAGTGGGTATTTTATTTACAGTGAAAAGTGAAGTGTCTATGAATACACCTGAGGCGCCAGAGTCCACTATAGCTGTGATTTCAGTCTGTTGGTGTCCCCACTGTAAAGTAATAAAAAGATGACAGTAATGGGTAATAGAGAGGTTGCAAAGTGTATTAAGGTGAATGTATTTTAGGTTACCTTTTTTGGTCTTTGCCAAGGCGGGACAATCTTTAACCTCATGCCCTTTGGTTCCACAATAAAGACATAAATTCAGGAGTCGTCTCCTTGCCTTTTCTTCTGGTTTGAGGGAGCCCCTAGCCAACCCCACTTCCATAGGTTCTATTGTTGATGTTGGCGGACCCGAAGGTGTATTATAGTAAGGCTTGTATTTTAGTGGTTCTAAAATGCCTCTCTCTTTCTTTCTTTCTCTCAATCTCCTATCAATGTTTATACTAAGTAACATCAATTCATCAAGGGTGTCAGGAATCTCTACTCTTGCTAGGTCATCTTTCACGGCCTCAGACAAGCCAATTCTAAACTGATTTTTTAGGGCTATATTATTCCATTCACTGTCTCTAGCCCATCTTTTAAAATCAGCTATGTAATCCTCTACTTCTAAGCTGTTTCAAAGCTCTCATATTATTCTCTGCCGTTAACTGTTTAAGTGGGTCATCATATAACAATGCCATAGCTGCAAAAAAGGAGTCTAAGGAATTAAGTATTGGGTCGTTATTTTCATAAAAGGAATTGGCCCATGACCTTGGTTCTGCACGGGGATAAGAGATTACAGTGAGGACCTTTTGTTGTTCAGTGGTATACGTTTTTGGCTTGAGATCAAACATAAGATAACAAGAGTTATAAAAATCTCTGAAAAGGGATCTATCCCCGTAATATTTCTCAGGAGGGCTAACTATAGGTTCATGTATAGCTTCAGTTACATGAATTTTTTGTGTAGCTGTGTCTTTAACCCCTTAAGGACCAGCGACGTACCCTGTATGTCAATGGCCTTTTTTTGGGACTTGATTGTTTTATAGCGTGGTCTTGCCACCAGCGTTGAGACTGCTCTATTCCACAAAGCCTGCTGGGGGGAGAGTATTAATAGTGTGTTCTTGCTAGACTTGTGCTATTATGTCCTGAAAAAACCCTTAACGACCAGTGACATACAGGGTACATTGTGGTCATTAAGGGGTTAATAACACCCCTTAATGTCTCATTTTGAGTCTGTAATTCCCTTAGACCCTGTGCAAGTTGTTCTACCTTTTGGTTAAGGTTGTGCACATGTGAGGTCAGCTCTGTAGGATCCATATGGGGCTTGTTATTTTGTAATGCTGTGTTTCTGGATCTATTTTTACAGAGTTAAGGATATAGAAGTTAAACTTAATTCTTATGTATTGTAGCCTGCTAAAGATCCTTATATATATCTTGTATATAAGTATCAGTCAATAGGCAATTTAGTATGTTAACCCCTTATTGTAAATGAGAGAGCAGGTCACACACATACGCAGACACACAGTATACATACTACACATATAAATACTACACACATATGCAGACACACAGTATACATAATACACATATAAATACTACACACATACGCAGACACACAGTATACATACTACACATATAAATACTACACACATACGCAGACACACAGTAGACATACTACACATATAAATACTACACACATATGCAGACACACAGTAGACATACTACACATATAAATACTACACACATACGCAGACACACAGTATACATACTACACATATAAATACTACACACATACGCAGACACACAGTATACATAATACACATATAAATACTACACACATACGCAGACACACAGTATACATACTACACATATAAATACTACACACATACGCAGACACACAGTATACATACTACACATATAAATACTACACACATACGCAGACACACAGTAGACATACTACACATATAAATACTACACACATATGCAGACACACAGTAGACATACTACACATATAAATACTACACACATACGCAGACACACAGTATACATACTACACATATAAATACTACACACATACGCAGACACACAGTATACATAATACACATATAAATACTACACACATACGCAGACACACAGTATACATACTACACACATAAATACTACACACATACGCAGACACACAGTATACATACTACACATATAAATACTACACACATACGCAGACACACAGTATACATACTACACATATAAATACTACACACATACGCAGACACACAGTATACATACTACACATATAAATACTACACACATACGCAGACACACAGTAGAGATACTACACATATAAATACTACACACATATACAGACACACAGTATACATACTACACATATATACAGACACACAGTACACATAATACACATATAAATACTACACACATATGCAGACACACAGTAGACATACTACACATATAAATACTACACACATACGCAGACACACAGTAGACATAATACACATATAAATACTACACACATATGCAGACACACAGTATACATAATACACATATAAATACTACACACATACGCAGACACACAGTATACATACTACACATATAAATACTACACACATATACAGACACACAGTATACATACTACACATATAAATACTACACACATACGCAGACACACAGTATACATACTACACATATAAATACTACACACATATGCAGACACACAGTAGAGATACTACACATATAAATACTACACACATACGCAGACACACAGTAGACATAATACACATATAAATACTACACACATATGCAGACACACAGTATACATAATACACATATAAATACTACACACATAAATACTACACACATATGCAGACACACAGTAGACATACTACACACATAAATACTACACACATACGCAGACACACAGTATACATAATACACATATAAATACTACACACATACGCAGACACACAGTATACATACTACACATATAAATACTACACACATATGCAGACACACAGTAGACATACTACACACATAAATACTACACACATATACAGACACACAGTAGACATACTACACATATAAATACTACACACATACGCAGACACACAGTATACATACTACACATATAAATACTACACACATATGCAGACACACAGTAGACATACTACACACATAAATACTACACACATACGCAGACACACAGTATACATAATACACATATACATACTACACACATACGCAGACACACAGTATACATAATACACATATAAATACTACACACATACGCAGACACACAGTAGACATACTACACACATAAATACTACACACATACGCAGACACACAGTATACATAATACACATATAAATACTACACACATACGCAGACACACAGTATACATACTACACATATAAATACTACACACATATGCAGACACACAGTAGACATACTACACACATAAATACTACACACATATACAGACACACAGTAGACATACTACACATATAAATACTACACACATACGCAGACACACAGTATACATACTACACATATAAATACTACACACATATGCAGACACACAGTAGACATACTACACACATAAATACTACACACATACGCAGACACACAGTATACATAATACACATATAAATACTACACACATACGCAGACACACAGTATACATACTACACATATAAATACTACACACATACGCAGACACACAGTATACATAATACACATATAAATACTACACACATACGCAGACACACAGTAGACATACTACACATATAAATACTACACACATACGCAGACACACAGTATACATACTACACATATAAATACTACACACATACGCAGACACACAGTATACATAATACACATATAAATACTACACACATACGCAGACACACAGTATACATACTACACACATAAATACTACACACATACGCAGACACACAGTATACATACTACACATATAAATACTACACACATACGCAGACACACAGTATACATACTACACATATAAATACTACACACATACGCAGACACACAGTATACATACTACACATATAAATACTACACACATACGCAGACACACAGTAGAGATACTACACATATAAATACTACACACATATACAGACACACAGTATACATACTACACATATATACAGACACACAGTACACATAATACACATATAAATACTACACACATATGCAGACACACAGTAGACATACTACACATATAAATACTACACACATACGCAGACACACAGTAGACATAATACACATATAAATACTACACACATATGCAGACACACAGTATACATAATACACATATAAATACTACACACATACGCAGACACACAGTATACATACTACACATATAAATACTACACACATATACAGACACACAGTATACATACTACACATATAAATACTACACACATACGCAGACACACAGTATACATACTACACATATAAATACTACACACATATGCAGACACACAGTAGAGATACTACACATATAAATACTACACACATACGCAGACACACAGTAGACATAATACACATATAAATACTACACACATATGCAGACACACAGTATACATAATACACATATAAATACTACACACATAAATACTACACACATATGCAGACACACAGTAGACATACTACACACATAAATACTACACACATACGCAGACACACAGTATACATAATACACATATAAATACTACACACATACGCAGACACACAGTATACATACTACACATATAAATACTACACACATATGCAGACACACAGTAGACATACTACACACATAAATACTACACACATATACAGACACACAGTAGACATACTACACATATAAATACTACACACATACGCAGACACACAGTATACATACTACACATATAAATACTACACACATATGCAGACACACAGTAGACATACTACACACATAAATACTACACACATACGCAGACACACAGTATACATAATACACATATACATACTACACACATACGCAGACACACAGTATACATAATACACATATAAATACTACACACATACGCAGACACACAGTAGACATACTACACACATAAATACTACACACATACGCAGACACACAGTATACATAATACACATATAAATACTACACACATACGCAGACACACAGTATACATACTACACATATAAATACTACACACATATGCAGACACACAGTAGACATACTACACACATAAATACTACACACATATACAGACACACAGTAGACATACTACACATATAAATACTACACACATACGCAGACACACAGTATACATACTACACATATAAATACTACACACATATGCAGACACACAGTAGACATACTACACACATAAATACTACACACATACGCAGACACACAGTATACATAATACACATATAAATACTACACACATACGCAGACACACAGTATACATACTACACATATAAATACTACACACATACGCAGACACACAGTATACATACTACACATATAAATACTACACACATACGCAGACACACAGTAGACATACTACACATATAAATACTACACACATACGCAGACACACAGTATACATAATACACATATAAATACTACACACATACGCAGACACACAGTAGAGATACTACACATATAAATACTACACACATACGCAGACACACAGTAGACATACTACACATATAAATACTACACACATATGCAGACACACAGTAGACATACTACACATATAAATACTACACACATATGCAGACACACAGTATACATACTACACATATAAATACTACACACATACGCAGACACACAGTAGACATACTACACATATAAATACTACACACATATGCAGACACACAGTATACATACTACACATATAAATACTACACACATATGCAGACACACAGTAGACATACTACACATATAAATACTACACACATACGCAGACACACAGTAGACATACTACACATATAAATACTACACACATACGCAGACACACAGTATACATACTACACATATAAATACTACACACATACGCAGACACACAGTATACATACTACACATATAAATACTACACACATACGCAGACACACAGTAGACATACTACACATATAAATACTACACACATACGCAGACACACAGTATACATACTACACATATAAATACTACACACATACGCAGACACACAGTAGACATACTACACATATAAATACTACACACATATGCAGACACACAGTAGACATACTACACATATAAATACTACACACATACGCAGACACACAGTATACATAATACACATATAAATACTACACACATACGCAGACACACAGTATACATAATACACATATAATACTACACACATACGCAGACACACAGTATACATACTACACATATAAATACTACACACATACGCAGACACACAGTAGACATACTACACATATACATACTACACACATACGCAGACACACAGTATACATAATACACATATAAATACTACACACATACGCAGACACACAGTAGACATACTACACATATAAATACTACACACATACGCAGACACACAGTATACATAATACACATATAAATACTACACACATACGCAGACACACAGTAGACATACTACACATATAAATACTACACACATACGCAGACACACAGTATACATAATACACATATAAATACTACACACATACGCAGACACACAGTATACATAATACACATATAAATACTACACACATACGCAGACACACAGTATACATACTACACATATAAATACTACACACATACGCAGACACACAGTAGACATACTACACATATAAATACTACACACATACGCAGACACACAGTAGACATACTACACATATAAATACTACACACATACGCAGACACACAGTAGACATACTACACATATAAATACTACGCACATACGCAGACACACAGTAGACATACTACACATATAAATACTACACACATACGCAGACACACAGTATACATACTACACATATAAATACTACGCACATACGAAGACACACAGTAGACATACTACACATATAAATACTACACACATACGCAGACACACAGTATACATACTACACATATAAATACTACACACATACGCAGACACACAGTAGACATACTACACATATAAATACTACACACATACGCAGACACACAGTAGACATACTACACATATAAATACTACACACATACGCAGACACACAGTAGACATACTACACATATAAATACTACACACATACGCAGACACACAGTAGACATACTACACATATAAATACTACACACATACGCAGACACACAGTAGACATACTACACATATAAATACTACACACATACGCAGACACACAGTATACATACTACACATATAAATACTACACACATACGCAGACACACAGTATACATACTACACATATAAATACTACACACATACGCAGACACACAGTATACATACTACACATATAAATACTACACACATACGCAGACACACAGTAGACATACTACACATATAAATACTACACACATACGCAGACACACAGTATACATAATACACATATAAATACTACACACATACGCAGACACACAGTAGACATAATACACATATAAATACTACACACATACGCAGACACACAGTAGACATACTACACATATAAATACTACACACATACGCAGACACACAGTATACATACTACACATATAAATACTACACACATACGCAGACACACAGTATACATACTACACATATAAATACCTACACACATTACTACAGACACACAGTATACATACTACACATATAAATACTACACACATACGCAGACACACAGTATACATACTACACATATAAATACTACACACATATGCAGACACACAGTAGACATACTACACATATAAATACTACACACATACGCAGACACACAGTAGACATACTACACATATAAATACTACACACATACGCAGACACACAGTAGACATACTACACATATAAATACTACACACATACGCAGACACACAGTAGACATAATACACATATAATACTACACACTATGCAGACACACAGTAGACATACTACACATATAAATACTACACACATACGCAGACACACAGTATACATACTACACATATAAATACTACACACATACGCAGACACACAGTATACATAATACACATATAAATACTACACACATACGCAGACACACAGTATACATAATACACATATAAATACTACACACATACGCAGACACACAGTATACATAATACACATATAAATACTACACACATACGCAGACACACAGTATACATAATACACATATAAATACTACACACATACGCAGACACACAGTATACATAATACACATATAAATACTACACACATACGCAGACACACAGTAGAGATACTACACATATAAATATTACACACATACGCAGACACACAGTAGACATACTACACATATAAATACTACACACATACGCAGACACACAGTAGACATACTACACATATAAATACTACGCACATACGAAGACACACAGTAGACATACTACACATATAAATACTACGCACATACGAAGACACACAGTAGACATACTACACATATAAATACTACACACATACGCAGACACACAGTAGACATACTACACATATAAATACTACACACATACGCAGACACACAGTAGACATACTACACATATAAATACTACACACATACGCAGACACACAGTAGACATACTACACATATAAATACTACACACATACGCAGACACACAGTATACATAATACACATATAAATACTACACACATACGCAGACACACAGTAGACATACTACACATATAAATACTACACACATACGCAGACACACAGTAGACATACTACACATATAAATACTACACACATACGCAGACACACAGTAGACATACTACACATATAAATACTACACACATACGCAGACACACAGTAGACATACTACACATATAAATACTACACACATACGCAGACACACAGTATACATACTACACATATAAATACTACACACATACGCAGACACACAGTAGACATACTACACATATAAATACTACACACATACGCAGACACACAGTATACATACTACACATATAAATACTACACACATACGCAGACACACAGTAGACATACTACACATATAAATACTACACACATACGCAGACACACAGTATACATAATACACATATAAATACTACACACATACGCAGACACACAGTATACATACTACACATATAAATACTACACACATATGCCGACACACAGTAGACATACTACACATATAAATACTACACACATACGCAGACACACAGTAGAGATACTACACATATAAATACTACACACATATGCAGACACACAGTAGACATACTACACATATAAATACTACACACATACGCAGACACACAGTATGCATACTACACATATAAATACTACACACATACGCAGACACACAGTAGACATACTACACATATAAATACTACACACATATGCCGACACACAGTAGACATACTACACATATAAATACTACGCACATACGAAGACACACAGTAGAGATACTACACATATAAATACTACACACATATGCCGACACACAGTAGACATACTACACATATAAATACTACGCACATACGAAGACACACAGTAGACATACTACACATATAAATACTACACACATACGCAGACACACAGTATACATACTACACATATAAATACTACACACATACGCAGACACACAGTATACATAATACACATATAAATACTACACACATACGCAGACACACAGTAGAGATACTACACATATAAATACTACACACATACGCAGACACACAGTATACATAATACACATATAAATACTACACACATACGCAGACACACAGTAGACATACTACACATATAAATACTACACACATACGCAGACACACAGTATACATACTACACATATAAATACTACACACATACGCAGACACACAGTAGACATACTACACATATAAATACTACACACATACGCAGACACACAGTATACATAATACACATATAAATACTACACACATACGCAGACACACAGTAGAGATACTACACATATAAATACTACACACATACGCAGACACACAGTATACATAATACACATATAAATACTACACACATACGCAGACACACAGTATACATAATACACATATAAATACTACACACATACGCAGACACACAGTAGACATACTACACATATAAATACTACACACATACGCAGACACACAGTATACATAATACACATATAAATACTACACACATACGCAGACACACAGTATACATAATACACATATAAATACTACACACATATGCCGACACACAGTAGACATACTACACATATAAATACTACACACATACGCAGACACACAGTAGAGATACTACACATATAAATACTACACACATATGCAGACACACAGTAGACATACTACACATATAAATACTACACACATACGCAGACACACAGTATACATAATACACATATAAATACTACACACATACGCAGACACACAGTAGAGATACTACACATATAAATACTACACACATATGCCGACACACAGTAGACATACTACACATATAAATACTACGCACATACGAAGACACACAGTAGAGATACTACACATATAAATACTACACACATATGCCGACACACAGTAGACATACTACACATATAAATACTACGCACATACGAAGACACACAGTAGACATACTACACATATAAATACTACACACATACGCAGACACACAGTATACATACTACACATATAAATACTACACACATACGCAGACACACAGTATACATAATACACATATAAATACTACACACATACGCAGACACACAGTAGACATACTACACATATAAATACTACACACATACGCAGACACACAGTATACATAATACACATATAAATACTACACACATACGCAGACACACAGTAGACATACTACACATATAAATACTACACACATACGCAGACACACAGTATACATACTACACATATAAATACTACACACATACGCAGACACACAGTAGACATACTACACATATAAATACTACACACATACGCAGACACACAGTATACATAATACACATATAAATACTACACACATACGCAGACACACAGTAGAGATACTACACATATAAATACTACACACATACGCAGACACACAGTATACATAATACACATATAAATACTACACACATACGCAGACACACAGTAGACATACTACACATATAAATACTACACACATACGCAGACACACAGTAGACATACTACACATATAAATACTACACACATACGAAGACACACAGTAGACATACTACACATATAAATACTACACACATACAAAGACACACAGTATACATAATACACATATAAATACTACACACGTACGCAGACACACAGTATACATAATACACATATAAATACTACACACATACGCAGACACACAGTATACATAATACACATATAAATACTACACACATACGCAGACACACAGTAGAGATACTACACATATAAATACTACACACATATGCAGACACACAGTAGACATACTACACATATAAATACTACACACATACGCAGACACACAGTATACATAATACACATATAAATACTACACACATACGCAGACACACAGTATACATAATACACATATAAATACTACACACATACGCAGACACACAGTATACATAATACACATATAAATACTACACACATACGCAGACACACAGTATACATAATACACATATAAATACTACACACATACGCAGACACACAGTATACATAATACACATATAAATACTACACACATACGCAGACACACAGTATACATAATACACATATAAATACTACACACATACGCAGACACACAGTAGACATACTACACATATAAATACTACGCACATACGAAGACACACAGTATACATACTACACATATAAATACTACGCACATACGAAGACACACAGTATACATACTACACATATAAATACTACACACATACGAAGACACACAGTAGAGATACTACACATATTAATACTACACACATACGAAGACACACAGTAGACATACTACACATATAAATACTACACACATACGCAGACACACAGTAGACATACTACACATATAAATACTACGCACATACGAAGACACACAGTATACATACTACACATATAAATACTACACACATACGAAGACACACAGTAGAGATACTACACATATTAATACTACACACATACGAAGACACACAGTAGACATACTACACATATAAATACTACACACATATGCCGACACACAGTAGACATACTACACATATAAATACTACGCACATACGAAGACACACAGTAGACATACTACACATATAAATACTACACACATACGCAGACACACAGTATACATAATACACATATAAATACTACACACATACGCAGACACACAGTATACATAATACACATATAAATACTACACACATACGCAGACACACAGTAGACATACTACACATATAAATACTACACACATACGAAGACACACAGTAGACATACTACACATATAAATACTACACACATACAAAGACACACAGTATACATAATACACATATAAATACTACACACGTACGCAGACACACAGTATACATAATACACATATAAATACTACACACGTACGCAGACACACAGTATACATAATACACATATAAATACTACACACATACGCAGACACACAGTATACATAATACACATATAAATACTACACACATACGCAGACACACAGTAGAGATACTACACATATAAATACTACACACATATGCAGACACACAGTAGACATACTACACATATAAATACTACACACATACGCAGACACACAGTATACATAATACACATATAAATACTACACACATACGCAGACACACAGTATACATAATACACATATAAATACTACACACATACGCAGACACACAGTATACATAATACACATATAAATACTACACACATACGCAGACACACAGTATACATAATACACATATAAATACTACACACATACGCAGACACACAGTATACATAATACACATATAAATACTACACACATACGCAGACACACAGTAGAGATACTACACATATAAATATTACACACATACGCAGACACACAGTAGACATACTACACATATAAATACTACACACATACGCAGACACACAGTAGACATACTACACATATAAATACTACACACATACGCAGACACACAGTAGACATACTACACATATAAATACTACACACATACGCAGACACACAGTAGAGATACTACACATATTAATACTACACACATACGAAGACACACAGTAGACATACTACACATTTAAATACTACACACATACGCAGACACACAGTAGAGATACTACACATATTAATACTACACACATACGAAGACACACAGTAGACATACTACACATTTAAATACTACACACATACGAAGACACACAGTAGACATACTACACATATAAATACTACACACATACGCAGACACACAGTAGACATACTACACATATAAATACTACACACATACGCAGACACACAGTAGACATACTACACATTTAAATACTACACACATACGAAGACACACAGTAGACATACTACACATATAAATACTACACACATACGCAGACACACAGTACACATACTACACATATAAATACTACACACATACGCAGACACACAGTAGACATACTACACATATAAATACTACACACATACGCAGACACACAGTAGACATAATACACACATACGAAGACACACAGTAGACATACTACACATTTAAATACTACACACATACGAAGACACACAGTAGACATACTACACATATAAATACTACACACATACGCAGACACACAGTAGACATACTACACATATAAATACTACACACATACGCAGACACACAGTAGACATACTACACATATAAATACTACACACATACGCAGACACACAGTAGACATACTACACATATAAATACTACACACATACGCAGACACACAGTAGAGATACTACACATATAAATACTACACACATACAAAGACACACAATAGACATACTACACATATAAATACTACACACATACGCAGACACACAGTAGAGATACTACACATATAAATACTACACACATACGAAGACACACAGTAGACATACTACACATATAAATACTACACATATACACACAGTAGACATACTACACATATAAATACTACACACATACGCAGACACACAGTAGACATACTACACATATAAATACTACACACATACGCAGACACACATACGCAGACACACAGTATATGTGTAGTATATGTGTAGTATGTCTACTGTGTGTCTGTGTGTAGTATTTATATGTGTAGTATGTCTACTGTGTGTCTGTATATGTGTGTAGTATTTATATGTGTAGTATGTCTACTGTGTGTCTGCGTACGTGTGTAGTATTTATATGTGTAGTATGTCTACTTTGTGTGTGTTTGCATGTATAGTATGTAAACATGTTTAGTACATGTACTGTGTGTCTGCGTACATATGTAGTATGTATATGTGTAGTATGTCTACTGTGTGTCTGTGTATGTGTGTAGTATTTATATGTGTAGTATGTCTACTGTGTGTCTGTATATGTGTGTAGTATTTATATGCGTAGTATGTCTACTGTGTGTCTGTGTATGTGTGTAGTATTTATATGTGTAGTATGTCTACTGTGTGTCTGCGTATGTGTGTAGTATTTATATGTGTAGTATGTCTACTGTGTGTCTGCATATGTGTGTATTATTTATATGTGTAGTATGTCTACTGTGTGTCTGCATATATGTGTAGTATGTCTACTGTGTGTCTGTGTATGTGTGTAGTATGTATATGTGTAGTATGTCTACTTTGTGTCTGTGTGTAGTATTTATATGTGTAGTATGTCTACTGTGTGTCTGTGTATGTGTGTAGTATTTATATGTGTAGTATGTCTACTGTGTGTCTGTGTATGTGTGTAGTATTTATATGTGTAGTATGTCTACTGTGTGTCTGCGTATGTATGTAGTATTTATATGTATAGTATGTATATGTGTAGTATGTCTACTGTGTGTCTGTTTGCATGCATTGTATGTAAACATGTGTAGTACATGTACTGTGTGTGTCTGCGTACTTGTGTAGTATGTATATGTGTAGTTTGTATATGTATAGTATGTATATGTGTAGTATGTACAGTATATGTGTAGTATGTATATGTGTAGTATGTATATGGTATATGTGTAGTTTGTATATGTGTAGTATGTATATGTGTAGTATGCATATGTGTATTGTGTACAGTATATGTTTGGTATGTATATGTGTAGTATGTGTAGTATTTATATGTGCAGTATGTCTACTGTGTGTCTGTTTGCATGTATAGTATGTAAACATGTGTAGAACATGTACTGTGTGTCTGTGTATGTGTGTTACAAGTGTGTGTATGTGTAGTATGCCTACTGTGTGTCTCCTTAACATGTCTGCCACCTTTTAGTAGATCTATTACACATACAAGACAGAGACCACACACACAGTACACATACTGGCTTTTTGAGAAATATGGAATTTGAAAAGCTCTGCCTACCGTTGCTAATGACTATGAGTAATGGCCTTGGATATCTGTCACATTTATATCGCTTTACGTGTTTGCCTTGTCCCTTTACATCATCTGGTGTTTTCTGCATATTCACAGGTGCTGGGAGAATGGAAGTCGGGTGTTATTGGCCAAACTTGCATTGTGGAGGAGTCACAAGGAGAAAAAAGGAGGTTTGCACTGAAAAAGGTCAGAATATGCAGTGTGCAAAGCGGCCTCAGATTCATATGCAAACTTGTCATCAACTTGATATCTAAATATGGAGATTTAGGAAGGGTCTGATTATTGTCTGGAAGGTCACCCTAAATGCAATATGTTGGCAGCCAGAACATTGCCCTTAAAACAATATGGCTGCAGCAATGTTTTCTGTGTGGGAAAGGCCCAGGTGCTATTGCAATTGGAGTGCAGATGGGATGAAAAGCATTCCTAGGTCAGCAGGGGAGCAGCAAAGCACTACTGGGAGCGAGCTGCTGATTGGTGGCTGTACACATATGCCTCCTGTTATTGGTAGTAGTGCATTGCTGCTCTGAAACTGGTTTTAATAATATGTCTAACCCCTTAGCAGTAGAAAATTTGCAGTATATCCTCACTGGCTCTTTCCAAAAAGACAAATGCTGGGGGGGTAGATTTAAAAAACAATTGTAGCAAGCAAGGTGTTAATGTATTTGGACATTGTTCACATGCGACTGGTATGTTAATTTATGACGGACTACAGAAAACGTCTTGCAATTACATGGTATTTTATTTAATTAATGTTATGTGATTCAGATGTAAATATTTGTTTTGCAGGTGGAATGCATAGATGAGCGACACGCAAACCTAGTGTTAAACCAGGTGATTGTAATATTTATATGGAACACAATATCATCATAACGGAAAATTCACGCACTCTGATATCACTGGTACTTGAGGGAGAATTGCCTTAGCATTGGCTAGAATCTGATTGGAGACCCGAATAGGGGAAATATACGGATCCGCTAGCTTATCGGATTGGTGTAGTTCAGCGAGGGGGGTGGGTGGACGGGGGTGCCTCCCTTTTTTTTTTCTTCTTCTTTTTTGTGTATTTTTGTATGCTTGTCTCTTTCTCTATTATCCAGAAGTTATGCTCTTATTATATTGTTGTTGCTTAATATGCAACGTTATCAAGTCGGTTTCCTTTCTTTCTGTCTTGTGATAAAACGTTATACTATACGGTAATGTTTCAAGGTAAATATATTACAATTGATATTATTTTTCTTTTGTATACCTTGGTGCTTTATGAATTGATGTTATTTTTTTTGAAAATCCAATACAAAAATATTAAAAAATCAATAAAAAAATCAGATATTAACAAAAAAAGTACAAATAATTCAAAATGCCAAAGGTTAAAAATAAAATATAAAAAGACTCCACTTTAAGTTATAGATTTTGAAAACAGAACCAAAATTTCCATCTAGTCTGCTGATCTATAGATCTTTAGAGTAAGCTTAAAGGGACAGTCTACAATAGAATTGTTGTTGTTTTAATTTAGATTATAGATAGTCCCTTTTATTAACCATTTCCCAGTTTTGCATAACAAACACAGTTATATTAATATGCGTTTTACCTCTGTGATTACCCTGTATCTAACCCTCTGCAGACTGCCCCTTATCTCAGTTATAATAATATACTTTTTACCTCTGTGATTACCTTGTACCTAAGCCTCTGCAGACTACTCCTTATCTCAGTTATATTAATATACTTTTTACCTCTGTGATTACCTTGTATCTAAGCCTCTGCAGACTGCTCCTTATCTCAGTTATATTAATATACTTTTTACCTCTGTGATTACCTTGTATCTAAGCCTCTGCAGACTGCTCCTTATCTCAGTTATATTAATATACTTTTTACCTCTGTGATTACCTTGTATCTAAGCCTCTGCAGACTGTCTCCTTATCTCATTTATATTAATACACTTTTTACCTCTGTGATTACCTTGTATCTAAGCCTCTGCAGACTGCTCCTTATCTCAGTTATATTAATTTACTTTTTACCTCTGTGATTACCTTGTATCTAAGCTTCTGCTGACTGCCCCTTATCTCAGTTATAATAATATACTTTTTACCTCTGTGATTACCTTGTATCTAAGCCTCTGCAGACTGCTCCTTATCTCAGTTATATTAATATACTTTTTACCTCTGTGATTACCTTGTATCTAAGCCTCTGCAGACTGCTCCTTATCTCAGTTATATTAATATACTTTTTACCTCTGTGATTACCTTGTATCTAAGCCTCTGCAGACTGCTCCTTATCTCAGTTATATTAATATACTTTTTACCTCTGTGATTACCTTGTATCTAAGCCTCTGCAGACTGCTCCTTATCTCAGTTATATTAATATACTTTTTACCTCTGTGATTACCTTGTATCTAAGCCTCTGCAGACTGTCTCCTTATCTCATTTATATTAATACACTTTTTACCTCTGTGATTACCTTGTATCTAAGCCTCTGCAGACTGCTCCTTATCTCAGTTATATTAATTTACTTTTTACCTCTGTGATTACCTTGTATCTAAGCTTCTGCTGACTGCCCCTTATCTCAGTTATAATAATATACTTTTTACCTCTGTGATTACCTTGTATCTAAGCCTCTGCAGACTGCTCCTTATCTCAGTTATATTAATATACTTTTTACCTCTGTGATTACCTTGTATCTAAGCCTCTGCAGACTGCTCCTTATCTCAGTTATATTAATATACTTTTTACCTCTGTGATTACCTTGTATCTAAGCCTCTGCAGACTGCCCCCTTATCTCAGTTATATTAATATACTTTTTACCTCAGTGATTAGCTTGTATCTAAGCCTCAGAAGACTGCTCCTTATCTCAGTTATATTAATATACTTTTTACCTCTGTGATTACCTTGTATCTAAGCCTCTGCAGACAGCGCCCTTATTTCATTTCTTTTGACAGACTTGCATTTAGCCAATCAGTGCCCTCTCATTTGTAACTCAACGGACGTGGTCACAATGTTATCTGTATGGCACACATGAACTAACACCCTCTAGCTGTGAAAACTGCCAAAAGCATTGAAATAAGGGGCAGCCTTCAAGGGCTTAGAAATTAGCATATGAGCCTACCTAAGTTTAGCTTTCAACAAAGAATACCAAAAGAACAACGCAAATTTGATGATAAAAGTGAATTGAATTATTTTTTTTAAATTACATGCCCTATGTGAATCATGAAATGTTAAATTTTAACAAGACTGTCCCTTTAAATAACTTCTCGGGCGTGAACACATTGTTATCTATATGGCCCACATGAACTAGCAGTCTCCTGTTGTGAAAAGCAAATACAAAAGCATGTCATTAAGAGGCTGTCAATAAAGCCAGACATTTAGAGGTTTAAATGTTATAAAGTATATTAATCTAAGAATGTTGGTTGTGCAAAGCTGGGGAATGGGTAGTGAAGACATTGTCTGTCTCTTTAGACAAATTTAATGTAGACTGTCCCTTTAAAGGGACATGAAACCCAAAATTTGTCTTTCATGATTCAGATAGAGATTACAATTTTAAAGAACATTCCAATTTACTTCTATTATCTAATTTGCTTCATTCTTTAGATATCCTTTGTTGAAGAACTAGCCATGCACATGGCTGAGCCAATAACGAGGCATTCATGTGCAGCTACCAATCAGCTGCTACTGAGCCTATTTAGATATGATTTTCAACAAGCGATATCAAGAGAATGAAGCAAATTAGATAACAGAAAAAATGGAAAGTTGTTTAAAGGGACACTGTACCCAAATTTTTTCTTTTGTAATTCAGAAAGAGCATGCAATTTTAAGCAACTTTCTAATTTACTCATATTATCAATTTTTCTTCGTTCTCTTGCTATCATTATTTGAAAAAAAAGGCATCTAAGCTTTTTTTGGTTTCAGTACTCTGGACAGCACTTTTTTATTGGTGGATGAATTTATCCACCAATCAGCAAGGACAACCCAGGTTGTTCACCAAAAATGGGCCGGCATCTAAACTTACATTCTTGCATTTCAAATAAAGATACCAAGAGAATGAAGAAAATTTGATAATAGGAGTAAATTAGAAAGTTGCTTAAAATTTCATGCTCAATGTGAATCACGAAAGAATTTTTTTGGGTACAGTGTCCCTTTAAAATGTCATGCTCTTTCTAAATAACGAAAGAAACCAATTGAGTTTCATGTCTCTTTAATTCAACCTCAGGATAGACTTATATATTTTGTATTGTGAACATTCCTGTATTCCCATACTGTATTTGCTTTACCATGTCTACTATAAGGGTATTACCTATATCAGCTACTCTTTCTAACAGTTATACCTTCAGCTCTTACAATATGTAACATTAGTTTGTGTATATTTGTATTATTATTTATATTACAGCCACACTGCTGCAAAATGTTACATAATACACTGTTACAGCCAGTAGTACCCCCCCTCCCCACACACACACACCCTTTTGCTTTAAAAACATATTTACTCTTTACTTTTATCTGATTGGCTGAGGTGTGAACAGGCTACAAGTGAGGGTGTGGTGGCAGAGCAAAAAGACTGGATTGGTGCAGCCTCGGCCAATCAGATCAAACTAAGTTTGTACCCTTCAGCTACCACAGCTCCTCAGAGACATTTCTTCTGTTCCAGCCCCAAGGGCGGCTCCTCACAGGCAGTTACTGCAAATAATAGTAGTAGGGTTATATCAGCATTTCTGTAGGCACACAGATTTCACATATTGTTTAATCACCATTTCCATGACAAGATTTTATAGGATAGTAAAGGGAAAGTACCAGCATATTTATCACCTGCAGTCTTATACTATGTTTATACAGGTACAAATATCCAAATCTTGAATGACAAAATCCAAACTTATTCTGAAATCCAAACTTTTTAATTTATAGTTTTTCTTAAAATTATCTAAAGTTAATATATTTTTTCCTGCCAGTATGTCACTCTTCTCTGTGTGTATCTTAGCTTTCTTTTTATTTATTTTTTTGTGTTCTAAAATGCAAATAATAGTTATATTTATTTAAAACAACAATTATTACCTTTCTGATTGCATTACTGTACTATCTTTCTGAGGGTATTATGTATACAGAAGTATTAATAATGATATAAAACTACCTTTAGTTACATGTATAAGCTGTATTATATAATGTAAATATTACCTAAATTACATAAGATATTGATATTTACACATTTTTTTCTGTCCACTTTCTAAACTGTCACATTTTACAGATGCAAATATTTCAAAATCCAAACTTTTCCCAGATCCAAACATATTCCTGTCCCATGCAGTTTGGATAAAGGGTTTTCTACCTGTACTAAGGCAGACCTTTAAATGATATGAACTAGAAGGTCTCTTAACCCAGCTTCTAGCACAGAAATAGCAGATCATTTCTCATTCCCCTTCTTTAGGTATTAGACATTAATCCATCTGCCAGTAACAAGACACATATTGGTATCTGCTAGAAAATAAAACATCTACAACTGAATATGCCATTGTACCATGATATCAATTTGTCCAAAAGTGACCTTTTTTATGAAAGGCTTTAAAAATGTGTTTTTAAAATGAATGTTTGTGCAGATGGGTCAGTCCACAACTCACAGCATAAAATCTGTATCCTACTGTTCCATTCAATAATAGATTCATGTAATACGGTTAACCATAGCATTTATTTGTTTAATATTGTACAGGCCATGGAACTGCTGAAACTTCAGCACCACAATGTATGCACATACAAGGAATTCTTCATGATATGGGACAATAAGGTATGTAAGCATATACACATATGCCTCTGATAGGTTCCTATATACTTAATAGAACCCTCCTCCAATATAAGCAAATCCAGACATGTGACAAGACTAAGGAGTTTGGCATTTACCAGCAGCTCCCAGTACAAACTATTATGTCTGTTAGATGGACAGAGGCCATGAGGTCGATTTATCAACCCCCGAATGCTTCTAATTCCGCACGAGCCTTCAGGCTCGCTGGAATCAGACGTTAAGAAGCAGCGGTCATAAGACCGCTACTCCTTAACTCGTCAGCCACCTCTGAGGCGGCGGACAGCAATCAGCCCAATCGAATACGATCGGGTTGATTGACATCCCCTGCTAGTGGCCGAATGGCCGCAAATGTGCAGGGGGTGGTATTGCACAAGCATTTCATGAGAAATGATGGTACAATGATAAATGCCGACAGCGTATGCTGTCGGCATTTATCGATGTGTGGCGCACATGATCACTACATTGGATCATGTCCGCTCGCACTACGATAATTCGGCCCCCATAAGTGTACATACTGTGTTTGTACTTACATTGCACTGCTGGGTGCATTTTATGATCCTGTGTAAGATTATATAGCAGCAGTAATTACACAACCTTTAGTGTTGCCATTGTTGTAATAATTTGCATGTCTCTTTAGATTTCATCACTTTTTTTCTGCCAAGCTATGGAGCTCTGTGACCAGGGCAGTCTCTCTGACATTATACATCGGAACAGACAGCTGAAGGAAGAAATAGATGAGGAAGTGAGTATTCCTAAACATTTGTCTATGGACAGGATCTTTAACAGTCTTCCAGCTGATCGCTCCTCAAAAGATTTCTGTGTACTGTGAACACAAAAGAATCACCAAAGCCGCCTCCTATCATACTTAAATTGATGCTAAATCCAAGCGTTTAAAAAAAATGCTAGGATTCAACCATCGCTAAAAATAATAGTAGTTTAATTTATCACTTAGTAAAAAAAGGTGCTAAACTCACCCTGTCTGTGCCGCGGCACATCGTTAAAGTCAGAGCCTCCAGCCGCCCACAACACAGCGCTCTTCTCTCAATGAGGTGACGTTTCCACCTCTAAACCAATAACCATGTGTGTCATCTGACAGTGTTCGGTATCCTTGCACGGTTTAGAGGTGGAAACGTCACCTCATTGAGAGAAGAGCGGTGTGCTGTGGGCGGTCGGAGGCTCTGACTTTAGCGATGTGCCGCAGCACAGACAGGTTGAGTTTAGCACCTTTTTTCACAAAAGGCTCAATGAAACTAAAGATTATTTTTAGTGAAGGCAAATCCTAGCATTTTTTTAAACGCTCTGAATTACTATCACTTTAAACAAATGTATATAGCAAATAAAGACCTGCATTTGATTACAGGCTGGTTGTTTTTGTAGTCTACTGGCTAAACTCCCTCGTATAACCCCAAGGTCTTCTGAAGAAACATGAAAGCATGTCCGTGCTTTGTTTAATTAAATATATTAAAATCTTATCATGCAAGTTTGCAGGCTACAAACACAACCAGTCTGCTTTTTATGTGCAGGTCTTTTGTGAATATCACTTTATTAGCTATATACATGTATTGGGGCCAATTTACCAATGTCTGGCGGGCATCGCTGAATGCCGACAGCATATGCTGTTGGCATTTAACATTGCACAAGCAGTTCTAGTGAACTGCTTGTGCAATAAAGCCCCCTGCAGATTTGGCTAGCAGGGGGTGTCAATCAACCTGATCGTATAGGATCAGGCGGATTGATGTCCCCAGCCTCAGAGGCAGCAGACCAGTTAAGGAGCAGCGGTCTTAAGACCGCTGCTCATAACTGCTGTTTCCGACAGAGCATCAGGGGCCTTTCGGCCCTTGATAAATTGACCTCATTGAGTGATTTATTGCACTAGCATGCGGCTTTGGTGATTCTTTTGTGTTCGCAGTACACAGAGACCTTTTGAGGAGCGGTCAGCTGGAAGATTGCTAGAGATCCCAGCATGCTTTTACTGTGTGAACTAGTGAAAATCGTTTGTGAGTATTTTCAGATAAATACTTGTGCCGTGTGTGTCCATTGGTATCTTGCACTATAGAGGTGGCCTCTCTTGCTTTATATTTTCACAGATAAGATTGTGACTTACAGGTAGGAAAAAAAAAGTAATTTCTAATAATTTTATTTTAAAAGAATATTAATGAAAAAGTTTGGATTTCAGAATAAATTTGGATTTTGGAATTCCAGATTTGGGGATTTGTGCCTGTGTAGGGAATTTCACCTCATGCGCTTATATTACATAGATGGAAATTCAGAGCTTCTAAGTCATAATGAACCTTTTTGGCTTTGGCACAAATATTTTAATTGCAAATTCAGATATATCCAGCTTTACACAAATAATACTAGGACTGTATCTAATTCTTAGTAAATTGGTCATAATAGTCAAAGGTCTGTTCTCACACAAATGGCAGATGTACAAGAAACAAACAAAAAAACATTTAAAGCACAATGGCAAAGAAAAAACAAACAAACAACATAATAGACTTAATTATAGAAATATAGACTTGTGATAGAAATATCTAAGTTATTTTTGTCATTGTTGGTATCTAAAAGTTTGTATATGAAATAGCTAGTTCTGTTCTTTAAAACCACAACACAGTAAAATGGGTTGAGCTTGCAGGGAAATCAAATCTCCATATTTTCCCTTTCTGTACGCATGCATGCTTATTTATACTATCTCTGTCTGTATACCAAATTCTGATCCATGGAATTTAATTTTGACTTTCCCGCCCCTTTACACTTATGCTCATGCGCTTAGCAAAACGTGTTTTTGTTTCCTTTCCATTTCCACCAATGGATGTAGTTGTAGTTATCAACCAATGACCAATTGATCCTTGAGTATTAATTGTGCACAAGATGAATTTGCTTAAAGCTTTAATAACAAAGTAAACAATTTCTGTTTTTATGAAAATAATTGCTGCTTTCATTTGTATAAAATCAACATGGTTTAAAGCACTTTTACCATTTTTGTAAAATATTTGTATTCAAGACACAGAATACTAAAATATATTTCTAGTTGGTTTGCAAGATTATCCCACAAATAAATTAGAAAGCAAAACGTTAGCGTTGTCAGATACCAAATGTTTGTGTTTGTTTGAGAACACGTCCTTACTGTCTCTCTGTGCACACAGGTAATACAGACGTTTCTTGCGCAAACTATCGATGCCCTGGTCTATATTCACAAGAACAAAATCATACACAGGTAATACAGACGTTTCTTGCACAAACTATCGATGCCCTGGTGTATATTCACAAGAACAAAATCATACACAGGTAATACAGAAGTTTCTTGCACAAACTATCGATGCCCTGGTCTATATTCACAAGAACAAAATCATACACAGGTAATACAGAAGTTTCTTGCACAAACTATCGATGCCCTGGTCTATATTCACAAGAACAAAATCATACACAGGTAATACAGAAGTTTCTTGCACAAACTATCGATGCCCTGGTGTATATTCACAAGAACAAAATCATACACAGGTAATACAGAAGTTTCTTGCACAAACTATCGATGCCCTGGTGCATATTCACAAGAACAAAATCATACACAGGTAATACAGAAGTTTCTTGCGCAAACTATCGATGCCCTGGTGTATATTCACAAGAACAAAATCATACACAGGTAATACAGACGTTTCTTGCACAAACTATCGATGCCCTGGTGTATATTCACAAGAACAAAATCATACACAGGTAATACAGAAGTTTCTTGCGCAAACTATCGATGCCCTGGTGTATATTCACAAGAACAAAATCATACACAGGTAATACAGAAGTTTCTTGCACAAACTATCGATGCCCTGGTGCATATTCACAAGAACAAAATCATACACAGGTAATACAGAAGTTTCTTGCACAAACTATCGATGCCCTGGTGTATATTCACAAGAACAAAATCATACACAGGTAATACAGACGTTTCTTGCACAAACTATCGATGCCCTGGTGTATATTCACAAGAACAAAATCATACACAGGTAATACAGACGTTTCTTGCACAAACTATCGATGCCCTGGTGTATATTCACAAGAACAAAATCATACACAGGTAATACAGAAGTTTCTTGCGCAAACTATCGATGCCCTGGTGTATATTCACAAGAACAAAATCATACACAGGTAATACAGAAGTTTCTTGCACAAACTATCGATGCCCTGGTGTATATTCACAAGAACAAAATCATACACAGGTAATACAGACGTTTCTTGCACAAACTATCGATGCCCTGGTGTATATTCACAAGAACAAAATCATACACAGGTAATACAGACGTTTCTTGCACAAACTATCGATGCCCTGGTGTATATTCACAAGAACAAAATCATACACAGGTAATACAGAAGTTTCTTGCGCAAACTATCGATGCCCTGGTGTATATTCACAAGAACAAAATCATACACAGGTAATACAGACGTTTCTTGCACAAACTATCGATGCCCTGGTGCATATTCACAAGAACAAAATCATACACAGGTAATACAGAAGTTTCTTGCGCAAACTATCGATGCCCTGGTGTATATTCACAAGAACAAAATCATACACAGGTAATACAGACGTTTCTTGCACAAACTATCGATGCCCTGGTGTATATTCACAAGAACAAAATCATACACAGATAATACAGAAGTTTCTTGCGCAAACTATCGATGCCCTGGTGTATATTCACAAGAACAAAATCATACACAGGTAATACAGAAGTTTCATGCGCAAACTATTGATGCCCTGGTGTATATTCACAAGAACAAAATCATACACAGGTAATACAGACGTTTCTTGCACAAACTATCGATGCCCTGGTGCATATTCACAAGAACAAAATCATACACAGGTGGTAATACAGAAGTTTCTTGCACAAACTATCGATGCCCTGGTGTATATTCACAAGAACAAAATCATACACAGGTAATACAGACGTTTCTTGCGCAAACTATCGATGCCCTGGTGCATATTCACAAGAACAAAATTATACACAGGTAATACAGAAGTTTCTTGCGCAAACTATCGATGCCCTGGTGCATATTCACAAGAACAAAATCATACACAGGTAATACAGAAGTTTCTTGCACAAACTATCGATGCCCTGGTGTATATTCACAAGAACAAAATCATACACAGGTAATACAGAGGTTTCTTGCGCAAACTATCTATGCCCTGGTGTATATTCACAAGAACAAAATCATACACAGGTAATACAGAAGTTTCTTGCACAAACTATCGATGCCCTGGTGCATATTCACAAGAACAAAATCATACACAGGTAATACAGAAGTTTCTTGCGCAAACTATCGATGCCCTGGTGTATATTCACAAGAACAAAATCATACACAGGTAATACAGAAGTTTCTTGCACAAACTATCGATGCCCTGGTGCATATTCACAAGAACAAAATCATACACAGGTAATACAGAAGTTTCTTGCACAAACTATCGATGCCCTGGTGCATATTCACAAGAACAAAATCATACACAGGTAATACAGAAGTTCCTTGCACAAACTATCGATGCCCTGGTGCATATTCACAAGAACAAAATCATACACAGGTAATACAGAAGTTTCTTGCACAAACTATCGATGCCCTGGTGTATGTTAACAAGAACAATATCATACACAGGTAATACAGAAGTTTCTTGCGCAAACTATCGATGCCCTGGTGTATATTCACAAGAACAAAATCATACACAGGTAATACAGACGTTTCTTGCGCAAACTATCGATGCCCTGGTGTATATTCACAAGAACAAAATCATACACAGGTAATACAGAAGTTTCTTGCGTAAACTATCGATGCCCTGGTGTATATTCACAAGAACAAAATCATACACAGGTAATACAGAAGTTTCTTGCGCAAACTATCGATGCCCTGGTCTATATTCACAAGAACAAAATCATACACAGGTAATACAGAAGTTTCTTGCACAAACTATCGATGCCCTGGTGTATATTCACAAGAACAAAATCATACACAGGTAATACAGAAGTTTCTTGCGCAAACTATCGATGCCCTGGTGCATATTCACAAGAACAAAATCATACACAGGTAATACAGAAGTTTCTTGCACAAACTATCGATGCCCTGGTGCATATTCACAAGAACAAAATCATACACAGGTAATACAGAAGTTTCTTGCACAAACTATCGATGCCCTGGTGTATATTCACAAGAACAAAATCATACACAGGTAATACAGAAGTTTCTTGCGCAAACTATCGATGCCCTGGTGCATATTCACAAGAACAAAATCATACACAGGTAATACAGACGTTTCTTGCACAAACTATCGATGCCCTGGTGTATGTTCACAAGAACAAAATCATACACAGGTAATACAGAAGTTTCTTGCACAAACTATCAATGCCCTGGTGTATATTCACAAGAACAAAATCATACACAGGTAATACAGACGTTTCTTGCACAAACTATCGATGCCCTGGTGTATATTCACAAGAACAAAATCATACACAGGTAATACAGAAGTTTCTTGCACAAACTATCGATGCCCTGGTGTATGTTCACAAGAACAAAATCATACACAAGTAATACAGACGTTTCTTGCACAAACTATCGATGCCCTGGTGTATGTTTACAAGAACAAAATCATACACAGGGGAGATCACACATAACACTGGGTAGTTTTGATAAAACATCTGCTATAATGAAAACTATAGGATTCTTAAAGGGACACTCAATTCAAAATTAAACTATTATGAGTTAGATAGAGCAGCAATTTTAAACAACTTACCAATTTACTTCCATTAACTAAATGCGCACAATCGTTTTATATTTAATCTTTCTGAGTCACTAGCGCCTACTGAGCATGTGCAAGAAATCACAGAATATGCGTATATGCATTTGTGATTGTCTGATGGCTGTCACATGATACAGGGGGAGTGGAAAGAGACATAACTGAAATTTGTCCAAAAACAAACTACTACTAATTTGAAGTTTAGACTAAGGGGCCAATTTATCACATGTCCGCCCGACATCGCTAAATGCCGACAGCATATGCTGTCTGCATTTAACATTGCACCAGCATTTCTAGTGAAACAACTGTGTACAAGGCCGCAATGCCGTCCCCTGTATCCGATAGAGATGATTGCTGTCTGCCACCTCAGAGGTGACAGACGAGTTAAGGAGCAGCGGTCTTAAGACCGCTGCTTCTTAACTTACATTTCCGGCAAGACAGAAGGCTCGCGCAGAATAAGCAGCATCCGCTGCTTCATAAATATACCCTTTGTGCTATTGCGTTGTCTTTTTATCATGCATCTATTGTTTATGCAAATCTACTGTATTTACCGGCCCTTTAACTAATAATTAGTCTCAGATTCTAATAAATGTATCCTTTGTGCTATTGCATTGTCTTTTTATCATGCATCTATTGTTTATGCAAATCTACTGTATTTACCGGCCCTTTAACTAATAATTAGTCTCAGATTCTAATAAATGTATCCTTTGTGCTATTGCATTGTCTTTTTATCATGCATCTATTGTTTATGCAAATCTACTGTATTTACCGGCCCTTTAACTAATAATTAGTCTCAGATTCTAATAAATGTATCCTTTGTGCTATTGCGTTGTCTTTTTATCATGCATCTATTGTTTATGCAAATCTACTGTATTTACCGGCCCTTTAACTAATTATTAGTCTCAGATTCTAATAAATGTATCCTTTGTGCTATTGCGTTGTCTTTTTATCATGCATCTATTGTTTATGCAAATCTACTGTATTTACCGGCCATTTAACTAATTATTAGTCTCAGATTCTAATAAATATACCCTTTGTGCTATTGCGTTGTCTTTTTATCATGCATCTATTGTTTATGCAAATCTACTGTATTTACCGGCCCTTTAACTAATAATTAGTCTCAGATTCTAATAAATGTATCCTTTGTGCTATTGCGTTGTCTTTTTATCATGCATCTATTGTTTATGCAAATCTACTGTATTTACCGGCCCTTTAACTAATTATTAGTCTCAGATTCTAATAAATGTATCCTTTGTGCTATTGCGTTGTCTTTTTATCATGCATCTATTGTTTATGCAAATCTACTGTATTTACCGGCCCTTTAACTAATTATTAGTCTCAGATTCTAATAAATGTATCCTTTGTAGCGTTCAAAATCTTTCACCCTTTCCATGAAATTTATTTAATATTTTAAATCTGAGGTCATCACATTTTTTCTGTAAGTAATCAGATTGTACATATTTTAGTATTTGTAGTTTGAGAGGTAAAATCAAGGATATTAAGTAGGTTCCTGTACTTCTGTAAAATAAACTAATTTCCACAAATTTGTATTGATGATCAAATTCAGAATCTATGCAAACAAATGAGGCTCTCAGAAAGCTACTTTGTTGCAGCCTCATTTTCATCTTTTATTTTTGTGAAGAAGTTTGGCTGTGATGAGATTTCATGTTAAATCTCTGTATTTTTCTGACCGCTGGTTTCCTGATACAGCCATATAGCATATAGGTAAAATCACCATGAAAATGAATACTGCAGCATGGGAATATTTAGTCTGACCCCTGTATGAAACCACAAATCTCTTTACTCCTTATTCCTGGTGCTGCAACCATGTACGACCTTACTGGGTATTTTTTTATCATTCACTTTATTGTAAATAGGTTTTATTTGCATTTTTAACCTCTTGTGCTGCAAGAGAGAGCATTGTGCAGTCCTTTCTGGCAACAAAGAGGTTAATCTTTTTCTTTTTTTTGCTCATATTTTTAATAATTTCTTTTTCTGCTTTCTTAAAGGAACCTCAAGCCCAATAATATCCTTTTAAAAGATGCCACATTTCTGATGAGTGATTTTGCTGTAGAGAAGCTGATGACTGATGAGATGAAAATAAAGACAAGATTAGATGCAGGTGACGTTATCTCACCTGCTTGTGGGACAAACATATTATGTTCACACTGTACAATTATGTCACTGCAAAGTTTACAAAGGGGGCTGTGATAAAAACAAAGTGCTTAAATGGGCATTCATGGAACGCTAGATATAATCATCTATTCAAAGCAATAATTAGCCTGAGTATAATGTTCAGATGGATTTTTAAAAATTATATTAGTTTTTAAAAATTGAAAAAAAAAGTGTAACATTTTAGTGTCAATAAAGCAATGGCTACAGCCATGTTGTAACCTAGGTCTGCTGAGAGCAATCAGGAACAGTTATAAATTGATACCTAGCAGTGTTATGAAGTAGTCAGGTGGGGACTGTGGAATATTTTGCAATATTACATTTCCTGTTATATATAAATGCTATTTAAGCTATCCAAAGCACATAATAATTGCATTATTTAACATAAATTAATAGTTTGAGCAACAAACATTGAACACATTTCATATTAGCTAATATTATCTTAATGTGTTGTAGTTACAAAGGAAGGTTGTGACTTGCTTAGGTTCAGTATAAGCATCAGGCAGTTAAACCTCTCTAATTCACTCCCATTCAGGGAATCCATTGGATGGCATAGAATATAAAGAGATTTGTCTCAGTGAAGAGCTTTGAATCTAGGTTAACGTTAGATTCCTCATGGCTTTATGGAAACTATACAGCGCCCCTAATATGTTTATTATAGGTATCTGTGAGGCCCCATAACCCTGATATACCTGCATATACAATAAAATATATGTGTGGTGGCTTAATGTGAACCTACAAGGTGTAAAAGCAATGAAACGTTTTATAAATTGACCTGAGGGACAGCTTCCTTATTAGACAAGTAAGCAATTGCCTAAGGGTGTCTCAGCAGATCACCGGGCTCACTGGTTAAGGTGGCACGGAGCAGCTGCAGTATTTAAAATACTGGCACACTGAGAATATCTAAGTATGCTTCACATGCACTAAAACAGTGATATCTTTTATTGGAAGCTTTTTTTGCCAATACAGGTTCATTGCAAATTTGTTTCTATTCAAAGATTTAATTAATCTATTTGCATTAAAATTTTGACCGGAATGTCCCTTTAAATTAAATTACATTTGACAACTACTATAAATATTTTTTTCAGTCTTTCTCTTACATGGTTATCTGTTTAGCTCTTAAGGAAACTTTGTAGTCAACATTGTTTTCTGTGTTGCAAAATATAGAACGGTTTTTGCTTAAAGGGACAGTCTAGTCAATATTAAACTTTCATTATTCAGATAAGGCATGCAATTTTAAACAACTTTTCAATTTACTTTTAGGCCCCTATTTAAGAAAGTCTGGCGGACCTGATCAGACAGTGCGGATCAGGTCCGCCAGACCTCGCTGAATACGGCGAGCAATACGCTCGCCGTATTCAGCATTGCACCAGCAGCTCACAAGAGCTGCTGGTGCAACGCCGCCCACTGCAGACTCGCGGCCAATGGGCCGCAGCAGAGGGGTGTCAATCAACCTGATCGTACTCGATCGGGTTGATTTCCGACGAAGTCTGTCCGCCTGCTCAGAGCAAGCGGAAGGTTATGGAGCAGCGGTCTTTGTGACCGCTGCTTCATAACTGCTGTTTCTGGCGAGTCTGCAGTCTCGCCAGAAACACGGGGCATCAAGCTCCATACGGAGCTTGATAGATAGGATCCTTATTATCAAATTTGCATTTTTTTCTTGGTATTCTTTGTTAAAAGCTAAACCTAGGTAGGCTTGTATGCTAATTTCTAAGTCCTTGGGGCCCATTTATCAAGCTCCGGATGGAGCTTGAGGGCCCGTGTTTCTGGCGAGCCTGCAGGCTCGCCAGAAACACCAGTTATGAAGCAGCGGCCTAAAGACCACTGCTCCATAACCTGTCCGTCTGCTCTGAGCAGGCGGACAGACATCAACGCAATTCAACATGATCAAATACGATCGGGTTGATTGACACCCCCTGCTTGCTGGTGCAATGCTGAATACGGAGAGCATATTGCTCTCCGCATTCAGCGAGGTCTGTCGGAACCTGATCGGCACTGTTGGATCAGGTCCGACAGACCTTTGTTAAATAGGGGCCCTTGAAGGTCGCCTCTTATCTCAGTACATTTTGACAGTTTTTCACAGCTAGACAGTGCTAGTTCATGTGTGCCATATAGATAACATTGCGGTTAGTGATGCACCGAAATGGAAATTCTGGACCGAAACCGAATCCGAAAATCCGGGATGCACTTGGCCGAGAACCGAAACTGATACAGAAAATGTATTTTTTCAAATTATTTTCAATTTTTTTTTTTTTTTGCATAATTAGAGCCAATAAAAAAAGCCCACACTTTTATTTAAAGTAACACACTAAAATTGGACAAAAAAATCTTAAAACAATAATATGCTACACAATAATTTTACCAGGAAAAAAAAACAAGCAAAAAATGCCATTTTCGGCCAAAATGTTTCTGCAACCAAATTTTTGGTGCATCCCTACTTAAAACAATTATAAATATCAATATACTGTATTATTCTTCATTTAGTTCTATGTAACATAATCATATTTAACAGGTTTTTTTACCAATTATCCAAATATAGTCCTAGACCCAGAGGCAGAACTTTTTTTCACGCCTTGGGGGTCCTAAAAAACTCATTATATACAGAACAGTAAGTCAAGTAATAAACTTAAACAGCAGCTCTAGGCTAGCATAAAATTTGAAACATGCTACACAATAATTTTACCGAAAATAACAGGCAAAAAAACCGAAAACCGAAATAGCCAAAAATGCCATTTTCGGCCGAAACTTTCTGCGGCCTAAAATTCGGTGCATCCCTAATTGCGGTCACTCCCACTGACTGGCTAAAATGCAAGTCTGTCAAAACAACTGAGATAAGGGGCAGTCAGCGGAAGCTTAGATACAGGGTAATTACAGAGGTAAAAAGTATATTAATATAACTGAGATAAGGGGCAGTCAGCGGAAGCTTAGATACAGGGTAATTACAGAGGTAAAAAGTATATTAATATAACTGAGATAAGGAGCAGTCTGCAGAGACTTAGATACAAGGTAATCATAGAGGTAAAAAGTATATTAATATAACTGAGATAAGGGGCAGTCTGCAGAGGCTTAGATACAGGGTAATCACAGAGGTAAAAAGTATATTAATATAACTGAGATAAGGAGCAGTCTGCAGAGGCTTAGATACAAGGTAATCAGAGGTAAAAAGTATATTAATATAACTGAGATAAGGGGGGCAGTCTGCAGAGGCTTAGATACAAGGTAATCACAGAGGTAAAAAGTATATTAATATAACTGAGATAAAGGGCAGTCTGCAGAGGCTTAGATACAAGGTAATCACAGAGGTAAAAAAGTATATTAATATAACTGAGATAAGGAGCAGTCTGCAGAGGCTTAGATACAAGGTAATCACAGAGGTAAAAAGTATATTAATATAACTGAGATAAGGAGCAGTCTGCAGAGGCTTAGATACAAGGTAATCACAGAGGTAAAAAGTATATTAATATAACTGAGATAAGGAGCAGTCTGCAGTGGCTTAGATACAAGGTAATCACAGAGGTAAAAAGTATATTAATATAACTGAGATAAGGAGCAGTCTGCAGAGGCTTAGATACAAGGTAATCACAGAGGTAAAAAGTATATTAATATAACTGAGATAAGGGGGCAGTCTGCAGAGGGTTAGATACAAGGTAATCACAGAGGTAAAAAGTATATTAATATAACTGAGATAAGGAGCAGTCTGCAGAGGCTTAGATACAGGGTAATCACAGAGGTAAAAAGTGTATTAATATAACTGAGATAAGGGGTCAGTCTGCAGAGGCTTAGATACAGGGTAATCACAGAGGTAAAAAGTGTATTAATATAACTGAGATAAGGGGGCAGTCTGCAGAGACTTAGATACAAGGTAATCACAGAGGTAAAAAGTATATTAATAGAACAGTGTTTGTTATGCAAAACTGGGGAATGGGTAATAAAGGGATTATCTATCTTTTTAAACAATAGGAATTCTGGAGTAGACTGTCCCTTTGATCTTAAAAAAAAAAGTTTCTGATTCTAAAGAGGGCGACATTTTATTTTGCTTCTTTCCATCTGTGATCACATCTCAGTTATTGATGAGCCCACTTAATATACATTTATTGCCACTGGGGCTGGCGGATTAGGGTATTTTTCTGTGTTTCTTTAGGACATATCCTGCCATAATAGCCTCTCTGTATCGGCTGCCCTGGTAGTAGGTAACTGTTTTGACAACTCCCTTTCTGTAATAAGTGTTTTATTCTGGCTTGTTTGCTCGCAGGATGCACATTATGGATGGCGCCAGAATCACTGCGCTGTTTTTACAGCATTAAATCGGATGTCTGGTCTCTAGGGTGCATATTGCTGGACATGATGACCTGCTCATCACATACTGTAAGTTCTGCTACCTGCCCCCCACTAATTCGCCTACAGTGTCTGACAAACAATAACATACCGATGATCAAAAACCTGCTGCATGGAGAGAAATTCACGCTAAAAAATTTAGATTTTTTTTTAGAACTTGTAATGTAATATAGGATTCTCTCATCCACATCCCTAACGCTGCTTAGGGACCTCACAATTAGACCTGTGCATTTAGCATTTATTTATATAAACAAATTTCAGCTATGGCCACGGGTAGAAGCATTCGTCTCTTTTCCGAGCCGGATTTATTAGTACTGGATTTGCACATATCTTTGTGTGTTTCATTATTAGACAAATAAATCTATAGCCGAACGCCACCACCCATAGCCATATTCAGCATTTATTTTAAAAAATGGATGCTGACTGCTCAGGTCTACATGCAATAATGACGAGACTTCTTAGATCATTAAGCAGAGAGCTTTAGACCTTTAGTCCCTTAGTCTTTATCTTACCATGCGGAAGCTGTAGCACTATCCCAGAACATTTTCACCTGCTAAAGAGGTGGGCAGGAAGCCAAGTATATGCGGGTTATCAATTGTGCTTTGGTAGGTTGACATAAGTATCATCTTCTACCAGGTCCTATATTATTTACATTTCTGCCTTTCCCCTCCGTCTGTAGCCCAATGATCTAAAGTTCTCTGCTTTGTCCAGATGATCTAAAGTTCTCCGCTTTGTCCAGATGATCTAAAGTTCCACGCTTTGTCCAGATGATCTAAAGTTCCACGCTTTGTCCAGATGATCTAAAGTTCTCCGCTTTGTCCAGATGATCTAAAGTTCTCCGCTGTGTCCAGATGATCTAAAGTTCTGCGCTTTGTCCACATAATCTAAAGTTCCACGCTTTGTCCAGATGATCTAAAGTTCTCCGCTTTGTCCAGATGATCTAAAGTTCTCCGCTCTATCCAGATGATCAAACACATCTCGTCAGTACGGCGAGGTTCCTTTAATAGGCACTGTTAGCCTTGGAGCTGTTTATCTAGCTATATAAAGTTATGTATAGAAAAGAAAGACACATACATTTTAATATAACACTAAAAAAAAAAAAAATGATTTTGTGTGATGTCGTCTCTCCTTGCCGGCGAGTTTTCATCAGGACCTGTGTCCTCGGTTTCTCTTCATCTCTCATTAGCAAGGATATTATAGTCAACAGTTTTCCCTTTTTATCTAAATCAAGGCATTTCAAGCGTACTTCAGTTTTTCATTCTTAATAAACCAATGTCAGAAGAACAAAACCAGCACTGCAGTATTAGTTTCAGTTAAACGTCTTTAACTTGACATCATTTTAGTCAAATAAAAAAAACAAATCAGACGCTACTCTATGATAAGCATTCGAACAAATGATTAAATGCAGTGCCCTTTATCATCCCTGTACTGCTACAAGTCTCTGGGTGCAGCTGCTCCTGGTCACATGGTCTGAGGGGCGGCTTTACTCAGTACTGAATAGCAGTCGGGAAGATGGACAATACAGAAGAACAAAGGTCACGTGGAAAAAAATGGGCTATCGAATATGAGGCTCCTTGCAGCTTTGTTGGTTAAGGGTTCTAGAGCAGTGTTTGTATTTGTACACAGTAACGGTTCTAGGTGTGCTAGAGGGTGCAATACATCCCATTCATTACAGTAACATCCCAATACCTCAAAGATGCCAGCTAAACTTGATTTAACAGGTTTGTGCCATATTTAAAGGCCCATAGCTCTATGTAGGGCAAGGAGAGAGGGAAGAAAGGTATAAGGGTGGGTTACATAAATACATCAAGTAACAGGCAGCAGTAGATGAGATTCCCACCTGCAACCTCTGCGCCCGGGGTACTTAGCTAAACACTGATCCACAATCAGCTGTGCATGCTGGGCTATACATATATACAAGCTCTGACGACACTTATTTATCCTACAAACCTGTCTACAGAAACTTTTAGTTTAGTTAAAAAGTTCAATACTTTATTCATACAAAGTTACTTGTATGAGTCACTCACAGTTCAGTTTGCAGCGTTAGACCCCTCCGTGAGCGCACCATCTATTTGATTTGACCCACCAGCCTGTGCACCGTATTTCCTTGCAGGACGCAGAACTAGCTGTCCTACTGCAGCTGATCAGGGAAGATCGCCCACACCTAGAAAGAGTTGTGACATCACTTGGCGTTGGTTACTCTGCAGACCTGTCCCAAGCTCTCCTGTGTATGCTACAAATAAACCCAGAAGACAGAGCTTCAGTATAGTGAGTACAGGTGTCTAATTGACTTTGCATGTTGCAATGGATCCATCCATCTAAACCTTACTCTTATATTGTGTTTGTGATCAGATGGCGCATTCCTTTTATCTAGATATGGAAAACTGTTTATAATCAGTCTAGGTTTATTAGTGATGAAAGGAATTTTCCAGTGAGACAAACATCTCTATTTCCTGGGATATTTAAAGGGATCTTTAACAATAAGGGTCAGATCAAGTGATATTAATTGTGTCGCACATTTTTGTTTTTGTACTCAGCCCTGTGCAATCTATAAGGCTGGGTCTGGTATTGCAAGTCGCTGGTTAAATTGTTTACCCAAAGCATTTTTGTGCAGCAGATAGATAAATATCGTCTATATAAAGTGCTATAAAAATAAATTAATTAAGGTCGAATTAAGGCTTAAAGGGACATGATTCAGATAGAGCATGTCATTTTAAATAACTTTCTAATTTACTTCTAGTATCAATTTTTATTTCTTCTCTTGGTATCTTTTGTTACGAAAGCAGGGAGGTAAGCTCAGAAGTGTGCGCGTGTCTGGAGCACTATATGGCAGCAGTTTTGCAAGAATGTTATCCATTTGCAAGAATACTAGATGGTAGCACTATTTCCTACCATGTAGTGCTCCAGATGTTTATTGGTTTACAACTCTAAGTCTACCCTCTTGAATATATTTACTAAACATGTACATTTATTGTCTTGTGTTCACAACAAATGCCAAATATGGCTAAGGGCAGTGGCATTCGGCTCTTTTTGTGCAACTCACAAAGATTTGTGCAACTCACAAAGATCTGTGCAACTCACAAAGATTTGTGCAACTCACAAAGATCTGTGCAACTAACAAAGATCCGTGCAACTCACAAAGATCCGTGCAACTCACAAAGATTTGTGCAACTCACAAAGATCCATGCAACTAACAAAGATCCGTGCAACTCACAAAGATCCGTGCAACTCACAAAGATCCGTGCAACTCACAAAGATTTGTGCCACTCACAAAAATCTGTGCAACTCACAAAGATCCATGCAACTCACAAAGATCCATGCAACTCACAAAGATCCATGCAACTCACAAAGATCCATGCAACTCACAAAGATCCGTGCAACTCACAAAGATCCGTGCAACTCACAAAGATTCGTACAACCTACAAAAGATCTGTTCAACTCACAAAGATCCATGCAACTCACAAAGATTCGTACAACCTACAAAAGATCTGTTCAACTCACAAAGATCTGTGCAATGATCCGTGCAAGTCACAAAGATCTGTGCCACTCACAAAGATTCGTGCAACCCACAAAGATCAGTGCCACTTACAAAGATCCGTGCCACTCACAAAGATCCGTGCCACTCACAAAGATCCGTGCAACTCACAAAGATCCGTACAACCTACAAAAGATCTGTGCAACCCACAAATATATGTTCAACTCACAAAGATCCGTGCAACTCACAAAGATCCGTGCAACTCACAAAGATCTCTGCAACTCACAAAGATCCGTGCAACTCACAAAGATCCGTGCAACCCACAAAGATCTGTGCAACTCACAAAGATCCGTGCAACCCACAAAGATCTGTGCAACTCACAAAGATCCGTGCAACCTACAAAGATCTGTGCAACCCACAAAGATCTGTGCAACTCACATAGATCCGTACAACCCACAAAGATCCGTGCAACCCACAAAGATCTGTGCAACACACAAAGATCTGTGCAACCCACAAAGATCTGTGCAACCCACAAAGATCTGTGCAACCCACAAAGATCTGTGTAACCCACAAAGATCTGTGTAACCCACAAAGATCTGTGCAACTCACATAGATCTGTGCAACCCACAAAGATCCGTGCAACCTACAAAGATCCGTGCAACTCACAAAGATCCGTGCAACCTACAAAGACCTGTGCGACCCACAAAGATCCGTGTAACCCACAAAGATCTGTGCAACTCACATAGATCTGTGCAACCCACAAAGATCTGTGCAACCCACAAAGATCCGTACAACCTACAAAAGATCTGTGCAACCCACAAATATATGTTCAACTCACAAAGATCCGTGCAACTCACAAAGATCCGTGCAACTCACAAAGATCCGTGCAACTCACAAAGATCCGTGCAACTCACAAAGATCTGTGCAACCCACAAAGATATGTGCAACCCACAAAGATCCGTACAACCCACAAAGATCCCTGCAACTCACAAAGATCCGTGCAACTCACAAAGATCCGTGCAACTCACAAAGATCTGTGCAATTCACAAAGATCCGTGCAATTCACAAAGATCCGTGCAACCTACAAAGATCTGTGCAACCCACAAAGATCCGTGCAACTCACATAGATCCGTACAATCCACAAAGATCCGTGCAACCTACAAAGATCTGTGCAACCCACAAAGATCCGTGCAACCCAGAAAGATCCGTGTAACCCACAAAGATCTGTGCAACTCACATAGATCTGTGCAACCTACAAAGATCCGTGTAACTCACAAAGATCTGTGCAACCTACAAAGACCTGTGCGACCCACAAAGATCCGTGCGACCCACAAAGATCTGTGCAACCCACAAAGATTTGTGCAACTCACATAGATCCGTGCAACCCACAAAGATCCGTGCAACTCACAAAGATCCGTGCAACCTGCAAAGATCTGTGCAACTCACAAAGATCCGTGCCACCCACAAAGATCCATGCAACTCACAAAGATTCGTGCAACTCACAAAGATCTGTTGCACTTTCAGAAGAAGTAAACCAGAGTTAAAGAACAGTCATATTCGGCGTTCGTTGTGCACACAAAACAAAAAATGCACATGTGTAATGTTTACCTCCTTTGCTATGTACAATTAAGGGCCAGACATAAAAGAGCTTGTGCACTGCTCTAAGCAATCACTGTTTTACATGTAGCAGTGTCAGACAAACTGGAGCATACTCAGTATGCAGGATGCACTCCTGCCTGCATGAAGGAGTAGAAAAAGCACAATTTGCAGAGCTAAATTAAAAGGAAAATAATGATAGTGCAATACATTGTTTTATAAACTGTTCTTATTTCTTTTACTCAGGATTTTACTTTTGAGATTATTGTCATTTATATTAAATACACCATTAGTTTAGATTAATCAGTCACCCCATAATTCTGTCTGTGTCCTACTCAGTGAATTGATAAATACGCCTTATGTCAAGAGATGCTTATTACTGATTGGATCTCCGCTGCTTGGCCTGAAAAAATCATTACCCTGTGGAGCAGTTGATGAGCTGAATGAAGGGGGAGTACACAATACGATAGGTAAGAGTATGAGGGGGCCTTAGAATTTGCACAAATACTAATAGCATGAACATAAGCACATAATGTACAGCGTACATATTTATATGGTATATATATATATATATATATATATATATGCTCAGACATCTGCTCTTTCTTTTAGTTACTGTAACTATATTGTTTCATTTTTTTCTGACTCTTTCTTTCTGACTTTTTTTCTCATTTAAACTGATTTGTTTAGCCGTTTAAAGGGACAATAAACTCAACTTTCATTATTTACTTCTATCATCTAACTTGCTTTTAACACCTTTTCCTGTATGTTGTTAACTATAATAAATGTGTTTTTTCACTGTCCCCAAGAAGACCAGAGCATTATGCAGGATTCTGATGGCTTGATCAGCACAGGATCTCATTTATAATCTATTCCTAATTGACCATATATCTATGGCTTCTCCATTTTGGCTTTATTTTTGTTAAATAAATCATGACACGGTGTACTATGTCATGTGTTGTTGTTCATCTGAGGTTGTATTTACCTTATTTTCAGACCTGCTAAGGACCGGATAATGTATTTTTTATTCTTAAATTTATAGTTCTATATATGTGTGTATATACCTATACCTGCATATTTATTCCTATAGATATATAGGTATAGTAATGTATGTTACATAAACAGTCTCAGATATATATAGAAATATATATTTCATAATAAAAACTTTTTATGTGAAGAGCATATAAATGTTAAATATGTACAGTAAATATACTGTAAAACACAGATAAACACATAAATACATATGTACACATATATAGACATACAAATAGGTGCATTGGAGCCATTTGCAGTTAAGTAGTAGATGACAGCATGTAAAAACATATTCATGCAATAGTCACTTTTAATGTGTTTAACCATGTATTTACTATAAATATTTCACATTCCATATGGGAATATGTTCTTTCTATTTCTAAATAGATATTCATATTTCATGTCAGGTTAGCGCACTTGAGAAAATGCAGTTGTGTTTGCGCGTGAGTAGGATGTTTTTCCGCCCACTTTTTGTGCTACATTGAAGTCTATGGGGAAATATGTTAACATGATCGCGTGCATTGTTCGTCAAAGTTCGGCTTTTTGCGTGCATTGAGTTAGGAGCAAAACTTTTTACTTTCAACTTGTGATACGCACGGTATCCGTTGCACGCAAATATCCAAAGTCGAGCGATAATTAGGGCTCCACTCGTAATCTAGTCCTAAGTGTTATTGTGTTAGCTTTTTATAATACATTTGTTGATTATGCAATGCTACTGTATTTAATGGTCCTTTAATTAATGATATATACTATATGCATATATATATATAAAAAATTACGTCCTTTTAAAAGGGTTATTTTTATTACTAAACATACATTAAACTTCTTTTAAATTAAATCTTCATATTTTTCTGTTTCTCATTAGAATTTATGAAGAAATATGCTGATTTTGAAGATGCGCAAATATCAGCAATACAGCACTTGTCTAAGCATATTGCGCAACAAGATGGTAAGTTGCGGTGTGTCACAGGCCGAGGTTTACTAACGTGCCCTTGTGGGAGTGGTTTGTGCAGTATTGTGGGTGCCCGTCTACCCTTCAGCAATAGATTCATCCCCATTGCAGATGAAACAGTTATATTTGCTAAATGCTCTGAAAATGCACAAATCATTCAGTGGCCATGTTGGATAAACCATTACCTAGATTTAATAAAAACTATTACATGAAACTAATCACAGAAAAAAAAACTTGCTACAAAATCCCAGCTTCACAATTGTGTAATTCATAAAGATTTGTACCTGGCCCTCTATACCTCCTATATTTTGCAAGTCACACTCTTTTATAATCAATGGACTGCTCACCTACCGGTGCATAGAATAAGTTCTGCTGTGAAGGATCCAAGCATCACATATGCCTTCAAAATATTCCTGAACTAATCAAATTTAAAAAAAACTCCCTCTATGAACAGTCAACTCTAACATATAGGATAGAAAAAACGAAAACAGTTCAATAAAAATAAATGAGAAAACACTGTCAGCTTTGAAATAGCTAGACGCAACTAAGAGAAGAGATAGTTCACACGGAAATAGATTCTTTGTGAATTCCTTATTCTGGGCCTAAATATAAGCGAAGAAAAAATTGTCTCAAGAACACCCATGGCAAACCCCGCTGAGACACCTTTAGCTCTATCCGGCGAGACGTCTCACACAACTACAGATGTTAATTCCCACTAACTAATCTGTGGAATATGTAGGTGAAGTGACGCTCAATTAATTTTATACGTAATCTCGTTTTTACAACTAAGCTCCTCAGCAGCCTCACGAGCATCTATAAATCTAAGCTGGTGTTTAAACCATCAATGGTATGTTTCCCTTATCCAAGATGGTTGTGTGTATAGCTCATACTAAGACCATTTGTTGGGTCTAACAAATAGTTGTTACAATGCAACATCTAAAACAAATAGATAAATAACAAAACTCTGACCTATTTAGAAAACAGCCAGACTTCTACACCAAACTGAGCTATGGAATCCATGGTCACTTAATATCAGGAATTCAGTGCAAAGATAGTAAATTATGACTGCTCGTTTGTGCCCAAAGGCACATTAAATAGGCCCTAATGTATCTAATTTTCTTTAGTTTCACTTCATGTTGTAATCAGTTTTCTTTGCTCATTCTTGTTTGAACATTTAAAAAGGTATGGGTGAGGAGGACATAAGCAATGGATTATGCTTGTTTTATAGGTTTATTGGATATGGACCAAATAACACAACTTGTGGTTCAGGCTATGAAATTACACAGTGATTCTCTGGATATACAACTGGAAGGCGGCAAACTTATCCAATATTTTGTGTCCCATGGTGAGAAATAAATGTCATATCACCTGGCCTAGATCAGGTGTATCAGCAGGACTCACTATTATAGTCTCTCTTCTCGTGTGGCTCCATCCTTTAACAGTCTACTGTAGTCTCGCTTTATACCTGGCTTCATCCTTCATTGTCTACTGTAGTCTCTCTTTATACCTGGCTTCATCCTTCATTGTCTACTGTAGTCTCTCTTTATATCTGGCTTCATCCTTCATTGTCTACTGTAGTCTCTCTTTATACCTGGCTTCATCCTTCATTGTCTACTGTAGTCTCTCTTTATACCTGGCTTCATCCTTCATTGTCTACTGTAGTCTCTCTTTATACCTGGCTTTATCTTTCATTGTCCACTGTAGTCTCTCTTTATACCTGGCTTTATCTTTCATTGTCTACTGTAGTCTCTCCTTATAGCTGGCTTCACCCTTCATGGTCTACTGTAGTCTCTATTTATACCTGGCTTCATTCTTCATGGTCTACTGTAGTCTCTCTTTATACCTGGCTTTATTCTTCATGGTCAACGGTGGTCTCTCTTTATATCTGGCTTCATTCCTCATTGTCTACTGTAGTCTCTCTTTATACCTGGCTTTATTCTTCATGGTCTACGGTAGTCTCTCTTTATATCTGGCTTCATTCC